>NC_048587.1:53319473-53441973 GCF_013265735.2 Oncorhynchus mykiss
AAACTGGAAACCACATATCCTGAAGCCGCATTTGGTGTAGCTGTGGATTTTAACACGTCAAATTTGAGGAAAACACTACCGAAGTCCTACAGTGCCATGCGAAAGTATTCGGCCCCCTTGAACTTTGCGACCTTTTGCCACATTTCAGGCTTCAAACATAAAGATATAAAACTGTATTTTTTTGTGAAGAATCAACAAGTGGGACACAATCATGAAGTGGAGCGACATTTATTGGATATTTCAAACTTTTTTAACAAATCAAAAACGGAAAAATTGGGCGTGCAAAATTATTCAGCCCCTTTACTTTCAGTGCAGCAAACTCTCTCCAGAAGTTCAGTGAGGATCTCTGAATGATCCAATGTTGACCTAAATGACTAATGATGATAAATACAATCCACCTGTGTGTAATCAAGTCTCCGTATAAATGCACCTGCACTGTGATAGTCTCAGAGGTCCGTTAAAAGCGCAGAGAGTATCATGAAGAACAAGGAACACACCAGGCAGGTCCGAGATACTGTTGTGAAGAAGTTTAAAGCCGGATTTGGATACAAAAAGATTTCCCAAGCTTTAAACATCCCAAGGAACACTGTGCAAGCGATAATATTGAAATGGAAGCAGTATCAGACCACTGCAAATCTACCAAGACCTGGCCGTCCCTCTAAACTTTCAGCTCATACAAGGAGAAGACTGATCAGAGATGCAGCCAAGAGGCCCATGATCACTCTGGATGAACTGCAGAGATCTACAGCTGAGGTGGGAGACTCTGTCCATAGGACAACAATCAGTCGTATATTGCACAAATCTGGCCTTTATGGAAGAGTGGCAAGAAGAAAGCCATTTCTTAAAGATATCCATAAAAAGTGTTGTTTAAAGTTTGCCACAAGCCACCTGGGAGACACACCAAACATGTGGAAGAAGGTGCTCTGGTCAGATGAAACCAAAATTGAACTTTTTGGCAACAATGCAAAACGTTATGTTTGGCGTAAAAGCAACACAGCTCATCACACTGAACACACCATCCCCACTGTCAAACATGGTGGTGGCAGCATCATGGTTTGGGCCTGCTTTTCTTCAGCAGGGACAGGGAAGGTGGTTAAAATTGATGGGAAGATGGATGGAGCCAAATACAGGACCATTCTGGAAGAAAACCTGATGGAGTCTGCAAAAGACCTGAGACTGGGACGGAGATTTGTCTTCCAACAAGACAATGATCCAAAACATAAAGCAAAATCTACAATGGAATGGTTCAAAAATAAACATATCCAGGTGTTAGAATGGCCAAGTCAAAGTCCAGACCTGAATCCAATCGAGAATCTGTGGAAAGAACTGAAAACTGCTGTTCACAAATGCTCTCCATCCAACCTCACTGAGCTCGAGCTGTTTTGCAAGGAGGAATGGGAAAAAATTTCAGTCTCTCGATGTGCAAAACTGATAGAGAAATACCCCAAGCGACTTACAGCTGTAATCGCAGCAAAAGGTGAAGCTACAAAGTATTAACTTAAGGGGGCTGAATAATTTTGCACGCCCAATTTTTCAGTTTTTGATTTGTTAAAAAAGTTTGAAATATTCAATAAATGTCGTTCCACTTCATGATTGTGTCCCACTTGTTGTTGATTCTTCACAAAAAAATACAGTTTTATATCTTTATGTTTGAAGCCTGAAATGTGGCAAAAGGTCGCAAAGTTCAAGGGGCCGAATACTTTCGCAAGGCACTGTATCAACACATTGAAAGCGTGAACCACCGCATTCAACCAAGGTGACTGGGAATATGGTTGAATACGAACAGTGTAGTTGTTCCCTCCATAAGGCAATCAAACAAGCAAAACGTCAGTACAGATACAAAATGGCATCGCAATTCAATGGCTCAGATATGAGACGTATGTGGCAGGGTCTACAGACAATCACGGATTACAAAGGGAAAACCAGCAAATTCGCGGACACCAACGTCTTGCTCCAGGAAAAGGTAAACACCTTCTTCGCCTGCTTTGAGGATAACACAGTGCTATCGACGCGGCCCGCTCACAAGAACTGTGGGCTCTCACTCATGTTGGCCACGGAGGATAAGACCCAGACGGTATCCCCAGCCGCATCCTCAGAGTATGCGCAGACCAGCTGGCTGGAGTGTTTACGGACATATTCAATCTCTCCCTATCCCAGTCTGCTTTCCCCACTTAATTCAAGTTATCCACCATTGTTCCTGTACCCAAGAAAGGTAAAGTAACTGAAGAAAATGACTATCGCCCCATAGGACTCACTTCCTGCATCATGAAGTTCTTTGAGAGGCTAGTTAAGGATCACATCACCTCTACCTTACCTGACACCCTAGACCCACTTCAATTTGCATACCGTACCCAATAGATCCACAAACGATGCATTCGCCATCGCCCTGCACACTGCCCGATGTAAGAATGCTGTTCATTGACTATAGCTCAGCCTTCAACACCAGTCCCTATCCATATCGACAGGACCGCAGTGGAGAAGGTAAAAAGCGTCAAGTTCCTCGGCGTACACATCACCGACGATCTGAAATGGTCCACCCACACAGACAGTGTGGTGAAGAAGGCGCAACAGTCTTTTTAACCTTAAAAGGCTGAAGAAATTTGGCTTAGCACCTAAGACCCTCACAAACTTTACAGATGCACAATTGAGAACATTCTGTCGGGCTGTATCACCGCCTGGTAAGGCAACTGTACTCCCAGTAACCACAGGGCTTTCCAGAGGGTGGTGCGGTCTGTCCAACGCATCTCCGCAGGACACCTACAGCACCCGATGTGACAGGAAGGCCAAAAAGATCGTCACGTACATCAACCACCTGAGCCACGGTCTGTTCATCTCACCACTGTCCAGAAGGCAAGGTCAGTACAGATGCATCAAAGCGGGGCCCGAGAGACTGAAAAACAGCTCATATCTCAAGGCCATCAGACTTAAATAGCCATCACTAGCCGGGTACCACCCGGTTAATCAACCCTGCACCTTAGAGGCTGCTGCCCTATATAGACTTGGAATCACTGGTCACTTTACAAATGGAACATTAATCACTTTAATAATGTTTACATACTGCTTTACTCATCTCATATGTATATACTGTGTTCTATTCTACTGCATTTTAGTCAATGCCACTCCACATTGCTCATTCTAATATTTATATATGTCTTAATTTCATTTTTTTACTTTTAGATTTGTGTGCATTGTTGTGAATTGTTAGATAATACTGCACTGTTGGAATTAGGAACACAAGTATTTCACTACACCCGCAATAATATCTGCTAAATATGTGTATGTGACCAGTAAAATTTGATTTGATTTGATCACCACACAGCCATTCTGTCAGAAGTGGGTCTGGCTGTCTGACACAGCTCTGCCCCATATTATTTCCTGCTAGCTTAAGTGTGCCAGTAGGAATGCTCTGACATTTGCTTCATAAACCTTGGCTATACCAGCATTGTCTGGCTCTCATTTTGTTTCAATATATGTCAAAATTAGATCTGATCTTGTATATGAACACATTTCTCTCATAAGGCTCTGAGTGACTTGTCTGAGATACAAATGGAAACATATTTTATGTAATGCCCCCTTTTTCCAGGGCTGTACACATACTACAAGGTTCTCTTTGACTGTAATCTGTATCAACAGACCTTGCAAAGAGATTCTTCTCTTAATGTAATCTTTATCAACAGAGTGGGCAAAGCGTCAAATGGCACCCTATTCCATTTAAAGTAGTGCACTATATAAGGAATAGGGTGCTATTTGGGATGCAACCTTGGTTGCAAGGTGCATTTCACCCCACGGATCACAGGGCCTGAGGGTACAGGCCTATCAAATATACAGGAGGTATAGATCTAAAAATCTCAGGACGAGAATGGCACGGTTCAATAACTATTCCAGTCGCACCAAGCAGCAGGGTAGAGAGAGAAACTGGAGTCTTTCATGTGTCAAAATGGCTCTGATAATAACTTCTGACACTAGCCACCAAATGAGTTTCTGCCAATCAGTTTCTGGGCCTCTTGGTACTGAACAAGAGAGGGAAAACAGGTCAAATTTTCAAAGTGATTTGTTTACTATGGGTTGAGTCTTTATTTCAGCCAACAGTCGTAACAAAATACCTGCGGAAATAAGTATACGGATTGCAGCCTCAGAACAGCTCTGGCCTTGGCTATGAGTGGGGTTGCATTGAAGGGGAGGAGGAAGAAAAGGAGAGATGAATCATGTCTCTCTGTTTGTGATGAATAATACATTCTTCAAGCTAGTCCTCCAGCAAAACCTAGTCCCAAATGGCACCCTATTCCCTATGGGCCCTGGTCAAAAGTAGTAGACAAATAGGGAATAATGTGCCATTTGGGGCACAACCCTGGTATAGTTAGTGCCATGAGATTATTTTTAGCATGCAACAATATTCATGTTAAAGGGATATTTGGGGATATTGGGGTCCAGTATGAAGGAAGTTACCAAGGTAGTTTCGAGAGCCAACGCTAACTAGCGTTAGATCCTTTAGACTTGTCATTGCGCTATCACTTTAAACAGTGAATAATGAGGTGGAGGTGACAGAGAGTTTGTGGGGAATAAAAGCTGTTTTGTTGTGTAATTAGTCTTGCTTGTGCCACACAGATATTTTTTTAGAACCAACTCCCCCCAGCTTCGTGATAAATGACTATAGGTCTTTTTATTTGTGTTTATTGAGACATATTCCAGATTCGAACATTGTAATATTCCTCTCTCCATTGTCTCTACATTACAGGGGTGGGCAACTCCAGTCCTCCAGGGCCTGATTGGTCTCACAGTTTTGCCCCAGCCCCAGCTAACACACCTGAGTCCAATAATCACCTAATCATGATCTTCAGCTTAAAATGCAGTTTGATTAATCAGCTGTGTTTGCTAGGGATGGAGAAGAAGTATGACACCAATCAGGCCCTCGAGGACTGGAGTTGCCCACCCCTGTGCGGATTAAAAGGGACAACTATACATGATCAACCTTGCAATACCATTCTCTGTTTAACAGGGCTGTGTTCAGAGACGCTGTTTATGGGTTTTACATCGGCCACAATAAGCACTGCATTGTAAAGGAGTTTGAGAACGAACTTCCATCACTCCATGTGATTGAAACAGGCCACTGTAATCTAACAAATGTTTTTTTGATATAATGTGCACTGGCGAAGAAGCACCATAGAGAGAGGTCAGTGGGCAGTTATTAACAGCATAATTGGGTCTCTCTCTCTCTCCCAGGCTTTCATTTGACCACAGCTTTCCATCACGTGCCAGTCAGTCAGTCCATAGAAAGAGAAATCTATGAGTCAGTCAGTCCAGCCTGTCAGGAGTTGGAGAGTGACAGACAGGCTGCACTGAGAGAACTAACTATTAAGACCATTTCTCTCCTTCTCTAACCCAGAGACAAGACATGCATCCCAAATGGCACCGTATTTCCTACATAGTGCATTACTTCTGACTAGTTTGGGACACAAGTCCAAAATCTTGTGAAGAAATGAGGACCTGGGACGCTCATAGATACAAGCAGTCATTTAGTGCATCATTTCCGCTTTAGTGACAATGACAACAATGAGTTTGAACGGTAAACAAAGCATGAAGCAAGCAGATTGTTGTCATTTGTGAGATGTTTAGGCTTTCAGTGTTTTCAAGTCCTGCTGCAGCAGTCAGACCTATGTGACTACTCATAGAGACTACTCATGATGGGCTGAACCCATCACAACTGATGAGGCATTGTGCTTTGGGTATTAATGAACTGCTATCCACAAGAAGTAGTGTCTTTGTCATATCTTATAATCAAGACATATGTCAAAAAAACAAACATCAATATCCTACCATATATTAAACTACTTCTACCAGGAATAATGGTGCAGCGCTGTGTGACAAAGCAGGCATATGCGTAATCAAACAGGTACCTGCGTACTGGAATGTCTATGTCTATCCATTTATCTTCAGAGCTCGTGCTGCTAGGTGACCTTAACTGTGACATGCTTATCACCCCAGGCATCCTACAATCTAAGCTTGATGCCCTCAATCTCACACAAATTATCATTGAACAAACCAGGTACAACCCCAAAGCCGTAAACACGGGCACCCTCATAGATATCATCCTAACCAACTTCCCTCCAAATACACCTCTGCTGTTTTCAACCAAGATCTCAGCGATCACTGCCTCATTGCCTGCATAAGTAGTGGGTCTGCGGTCAAACAACCACCCCTCATCACTGTCAAACGCTCCCTAAAACACTTCAGCGAGCAGGCCTTTCTAATCGACCTGGCCCGGATATCCTGGAAGGACATTGACCTCATCCCGTCAGTAGAGGATGCCTGTTTTTTCTTTAAAAGTGCTTCCCTCACCATCTTAAATAAGCATGCCCCATTCCAAAAAATGTAGAACTAAGAACAGATATAGCTTGGTTCTCTTCAGACCTGACTGCCCCTGGCCCGCACAAAAACATCCTGTGGCATTCTGCATCAGCATCGAATAGCCCCTGTGATATGCAACTGTACAGAGAAGTTAGGAACAAATATACACAGGCAGTTAGGAAAGCTAAGGCTAACTTGTCCAGAGGTCATTACAACACAGTACCCCATGGATATAAAAATAACTCTGCAAGGAATAAATGCGATGGAAACACATTGAACTTTAGTTCTTGGGCTTTTTTCATCAGCTTGGCCAAGCTGCTTTATCGCGATTTCGCCGCTTGCCTTGGAGCTCCAGTTGTAGCTCCCTTCAGTAACCACGAGAACAACCGTTCCTTGATTTTAACTGGCGGCTTTATTCTGTAGTTTTAGTCAGAATTATCACCTTCCGTGAGAACTATAAGGAAAATGAAAATGCAGTTAAGCACACTCTTACAACCTTCTTATCTTACGAGTGACTTATTAGCTTGGTATAACTCTGAAGTGCTTACATACATAAACAGTTTAGCCGGAGCTATAACAGTATCAGATTAAACACATGAATAAAGGAAAAATAACTCATTGGCTGCTTATTACAGAAGGGAGGAAATCAAACTTCACACTTATTATTCCTGGCATGAATTCACAATTCATCCTTAATTATTATAACTTTACCATCCTAACATACACACTTCAACCTTTACGAACTACGCCTTCCCTCCAAAGGTGTGTTGCTACAATAATGATCCCCGTTACAACAGTTATTAGCTACTTAGTTCCGCTTGTCTTATCATTTCCCACTCATAGTGAACGCGTAAACAATTCAAACAAAAAACAACGACAGAGACTTACAGGTTAATTGTCAGTTACACCAGCATAAACAACGTAGAACTTCTTGCAACATTTAACGAACAACCATGAGCACTCAATGATCCTGCCGACCAAGGATCCATGTGCGCTGTTGACCAGAGCTCTCTGCCTGTCTGCCTGCCTGCTCCCCGCCTGCCCTGGTCTGTCTCCCATTATTGTACAGGTGCCCTTGCCACTTTCTCTCTCTCTCCCCAGACCTTTGCTCGTCTGCATCATACGCATACATCGCTGACTTTCTTGAACTATTTGATTAGTGACTTTTAGGGCATTTAACAAACATGATGCTGTTGGTCATTTTGCTGGTGTCTACCCTTGGATTTTACAATGTTGGCAATACATTTAGAGCCCGTTGCACTGTGAATGAGGAAATATATGATTGTTTCTCCCTCGACTATTGTGAGAAACCCCACGCTTGCTCCGGAAATGCACATGAGAACTATGCACATTTCTCCCGAACAATATGGGAAAAATCGGACTCTTGCGCTTAATTGTCAGGACTGTTCTCTTGGTACTTAACCATGTCTCTGGACTTCATAGATCTCCTGAAATGTGGCATTAAAGACTCTGGTGACTCTGGATTCTCATTCAAATGCTGTCTGTAACTCAAAATGTTGTAACCCTCGATCTAGACTTGCCATTATCTTGCTGCTTCTTTTATCTGGAAATGTGCAGTCTAATCCAGGTCCTGACATTCTTACCCCTGCCGAATTTAGAGTGGCCTGAAGTTTTTGCATATGAATGTAAGAAGTCTTCTGCCGAAGCTTGATTTTGTGAATATATGGCTAAAAACTGGCGACCCGGATGTATTTATGCTTTCTGAAACCTGGCTTAAAAAATCTATTACAGACAAAACTATTGGCATAAATGGTTACAATATTTTTCGTACAGATCGTAAATCTAAGGGTGGTGGTGTTGCTTTTTATAAAGTGAAATGACAGAATAATAGTGGAGAAAATTATTTATTTCAGAATGTATTTATTTCACCACATTCTCAGTGGGTCAGAAGTTTACATACATTCAATTAGTATTTGGCAACATTGCCTTTAAATTGTTTAACTTAGGTCAAACTTTTCAGGTAGCCTTCCATTGTCATGAATCCCGTTTCCTGAGTCTGTTTTTTTTACCTATGTTCTTTCCTGGGGAGTTTTTCTGGCGTCCTGGAACGCACCCTGTCTGGTTGCCGGGCAATGTAGCCAGTTGGGGTTTCTGATTACCCGCACCTGTATCCCATCAGCTATCTGCACACCTGGTCCTGATCATCATCTCTCCTCTTCATAAGCCCGGACCTGACATCCATTCCCTGCCGGATCGTTAGCCATGAACAGTATGTTGTGCCAGAGTATCAGCCTCAAGTTGGATAGAAGTTGTTTTGTTGTTTGTTACGTATTGCTTGCCTTGAACTTACCTCTGTTTGTTCTGTCTTCAGTTACTCACCCGGATCATTTACCCCATTCCCGCCTGGTCGTCAGAAGATTCCGCTTCCCCATTGGATCCACCTATTTACTCCCATCAACTCATCACCGCTACCCGCTACACCACCTGGATATATCTACCCATTCACTTGTAAATAAATACTCACCTTTTTCCTACTCTCCTTGTCCTGGTCTGCTTCTGGGTTCGACTTTGAAGAATCGTGACATCCATAAGCTTCCCACAATAAGTTGGGTGAATTTTACTGCCCATTCCTCCTGACAGAGCTGGTGAAACTGAGTCAGGTTTGTAGGACTCCTTGCTCGCACACGCTTTTTCAGTTCAGCCCACACATTTTCTATAGGATTGAGGTCAGGGCTTTGTGATAGCCACTCCAATACCTTGACTTGTTGTCCTTAAGCCATTTTTCCACAACTTTGGAAGAATGCTTGGGGTCATTGTCCATTTGGAAGACCCATTTGCGACCAATATTTAACTTCCTGACTGATGTATTGAGATGTTACTTCAATATATCCACATAATTTTCCTCCCTCATGATACCATCTATTTTGTGAAGAGCACCAGTCCCTCCTGCAGCAATGCACCCCCACAACATGATGCTGCCACCCCCGTTCGGCTTGCAAGCCTCCCCCTTCTTCCTCCAAACATAACGATGGTCATTATGGCCAAAGAGTTCTATTTTTGTTTCATCAGACCAGAGGACATTTCTCCAAAAAGTATGTTCTTTGTCCCCATATGCAGTTGCAAATTGTAGTCTGGCTTTTTTATGGCGGTTTTGGAGCACTGGCTTCTTCCTTGCTGAGCAGCCTTTCAGGTTATGTCGACATAGGACACGTTTTACTGTGGATATAGATACTTTTGTACCGGTTTCCTCCAGCATCTTCACAAGGTCCTTTGCTGTTGTTCTGGGATTAATTTGCACTTTTCGCACCAAAGTGCGTTCATCTCTAGGAGACAGAATGCATCTCCTTCCTGAGCGGTATGACGGCTGCATGGTCCCATGGTGTTTATACTAGCATACTATTGTTTGTACAGATGAACGTGGTACCTTCAGGCGTTTGGAAATTGCTACCAAGGATGAACCAGAATTGTGGAGGTCTAGAATTTCTTTTCTGAGGTCTTGGCTGATTTCTTTTGATTTTCCCATGATGTCAAGCAAAGAGGCACTGAGTTTGAAGGTAGGCATTGAAATACATCCACAGGTACACCTCCAATTGACTCAAATTATGTTAATTCTAAGCTTCTAAAGCCATGACATCATTTTCTGGAATTTTCCAAGCTGTAAAGGCACAGTCAACTTAGTGTGTGTAAATTTCAGACCCACTGGAATTGTGATACAGTGAATTGTAAGTGAAATAATCTGTCTGTTAACAATTGTTGGAAATGCACAATGTCCTAACCGACTTGCCAAAACTATAGTTTGTCAACAAGACATTTGTGGAGTGGTTGAAAAATGAGTTTTAATGACTCCAAACTAAGTGCATGTAAACCTCTGACTTCAACTGTATAGATGATCAAATACAAATCTTAGAATCAACTAGAATCAACTATTAAAGACTAATTACATACAATTACAGGACAAAATACAAACCCTCCAATCCAAAAAAGCCTGTGGGGTTGATGGTATCTTAAATGAACTGATAAAATATACAGACCACAAATTACAATTGGCTATACTTAAAATCTTTAACACCTTCCTCAGCTCTGGCATATTCCCCCAATAGTTGGAACCAAGGACTGATCACCCCAATCCACAAAAGTGGAGACAAATTTGACCCCAATAACTAGCATGGGATATTCGGCAAAAGCAACCTTGGGAAAATCCTCTGCATTATCATTAACAGCAGACGTGTACATTTCCTCAGCGAAAATAATGAACTGAGTAAATGTCAAATCGTTTTTTTAACCAAATTACAATACGACAGACCACGTATTAACCCTGCACATCCTATTTGACAAACAAACAAATGAAAACAAAGGCAAATGCTCTCATGCTTTGTTGATTTCAAAAAAGCTTTCAATTCGGCATGAGGGCCTGCTAGACAAATTGATGGAAAGTGGTGTTGAGGGAAAAACATACGACAATATAAAATCCATGTGTACAAACAACTGCAGTTACAATTGGCCAAAAAACACACGTCATGCCACATGGCCGTGGGGTGAGACAGGAATGCAGCTTAAGCCCCACCCTCTTCAATATATATACACCGCTCAAAAAAATAAAGGGAACAGTAAAATAACACATCCTAGATCTGAATGAATGAAATATTCTTATTAAATACTTTTTTTCTTTTCATAGTTGAATGTGCTGACAACAAATTATCAATGGAAATCAAATTTATCAACCCATGTAGGTCTGGATTTGGAGTCACACTCAAAATTAAAGTGGAAAACCACACTACAGGCTGATCCAACTTTGATGTAATGTCCTTAAAACAAGTCAAAATGAGGCTCAGTAGTGTGTGTGGCCTCCACGTGCCTGTATGACCTCCCTAGAACGCCTGGGCATGCTCCTGATGAGGTGGCGGATGGTCTCCTGAGGGATCCCCTGTTTCAGACCTGGACTAAAGCCCCCGCCAACTCCTGGACAGTCTGTGGTGCAACGTGGCATTGGTGGATGGAGCGAGACATGATGTCCCAGATGTGCTCAATTGGATTCAGGTCTGGGGAACTGGCGGGCCAGTCCATAGCAGCAATGCCTTCCTCTTGCAGGAACTGCTGACACACTCCAGCCACATGAGGTCTAGCATTGTCTTGCATTAGGAGGAACCCAGGGCCAACCGCACCAGCATATGGTCACACAAGGGGTCTGAGGATCTCATCTCGGTACCTAATGGCAGTCAGGCTCTCGTGCGAACACATGGAGGACTGTGCAGCCCCCTAAAGAAATGCCTGTAAGCATTGGGCTGTAAGCACAACCCCCACCTGTGGACGTCGGGCCCTCATACCACCCTCATGGAGTCTGTTTCTGACCGTTTGAGCAGACACATGCACATTTGTGGCCTGCTGGAGGTCATTTTGTAGGGCTCTGGCAGTGCTCCTCCTTGCACAAAGGTGGAGGTAGCGGTCCTGCTGCTGGGTTGTTGCCCTCCTACGGCCTCCTCCACATCTCCTGATGTACTGGCCTGTCTCCTGGTAGCGCCTCCATGCTCTGGACACTACGCTGACAGACACAGCAAACCTACTTGCCACAGCTCGCATTGATGTGCCATCCTGGATGAGCTGCACTACCTGAGCCACTTGTGTGGGTTGTAGACGCCTCATGCTACCACTAGAGTGAAAGCACCACCAGCATTCAAAAGTGACCAAAACATCAGCCAGGAAGCATAGGAACTGAGAAGTGGTCTGTGGTCACCATCTGCAGAACCACTCCTTTATTGGGGGTGTCTTGCTAATTGCCTATAATTTTCACCTGTTGTCTATTCCATTTGCACAACAGCATGTGAAATGTATTGTCAATCAGTGTTGCTTCCTAAGTGGACAGTTTGATTTCACAGAAGTGTGATTGACTTGGAGTTACATTGGGTTGTTTAAGTGTTCCCAGAAATAATGGTGTTCCAAAAAAGGTCCAGTTCCCAGGACCACAAATACAAAATCCATCTGGAAATCATTGCCCTAGAGCACAAAAAAACTATACATACTTTGGCCTAAACATCTGCGCCACAGGTAACTTCCACAAAGCTGTGAACGATCTGAAAGACAAGGCAAGCAGGACCTTCTATGCCATCAAAATGAACATAAAATCTGGCAAAAAATACTTGAATCAGGTATAGAACCAATTCCCTTTAAGGTTGTGATGTCTGGGGTCCTATCAACAACCAATAATTCACAACATGGTACAAACACTAAATTGAGACTCTGCATGCAGAATTGTGCAAAAACATCCTCTGTGTACAACGTAAAACACCAAATAATGCATGCAGAGCAAAATTAGGCCGATATCCACTAATGATCAAAATCCAGAAAAGAGCCGTTAAATTCTACAACCAAAAAGGAAGCGATTCCCAAACCTTCCATAACAAAGCCATCACCTACAGAGATATGAACCTGGAGAAGAGTCCGCTAAGCTCTGTTCACAAACAGACCCCACAGAGCCCCAGAACAGCAACACAATTAGACACAACTAAATCATGAAAAAAAGACAATTACTTGACACATTGGAAATAATTCATAAAAAATGTTAGCAAACTAAAATGCTATTTGGCCCTAAACAGAGAGTACACAGTGGCAGAATACCTGACCATTGTGACTGACCCAAACTTAAGGAAATCTTTGACTATGTACAGACTCAGTGAGCATAGCCGTGCTATCGGGAAAGGCTGCCGAAGGCAGACCTGGCTCAAGAGAAGACAGGCAATGTGCACACTGCACCACAAAATGAGGTGGAAATTGAGCTGCACTTCCTAGCCTCCTGCCCAATGTATGACCATATTAGAGACATATATTTCCCTCAGATTACACAGACCCACAAAGAATTCGAAAACGAACCCAATTTCGATAAACTCTCATATCTATTGGGTAAAATACCAGTGTGCAATCACAGCAGCAAGATTTGTAACCTTTTGTCACAAGGGCAACCAGTGAAGAACAAACACCATTGTAAATACAACCTAAATGTTTATTTATTTTAACCTTTTTGTAACTATTTGCACATAACACATTTGAAATGTCTATTTTTTTGTCAATTTTGTGAGTGTAATGTTTACTGTTCATTTTTATTGTTTATTTCACTTTTGTTTATTATCTACTTCACTTGCTAAGGCAATGTTAACATATGTTTCCCATGCCAATAAAGCCCTTAAATTGAATTTAATTCAAAGTGAGAGAGGGCATAGAAGGGCAGGGTCTGAGTGTTACCCCAAAGCGTAACCCAGTGACCCTCTGATTGAAATACTGATTGGAGAGCAGCAAAGTGTGCATATCTGAATAAATGACACTTTACAGGACAGAGGCAGGAAGACAAATTCAGTCAGTGGTAGAGGAAACACCGATACCGGTTAATACCACACCAACTAACAAACACAGAAATAAATAAGACAATGTTACTTCCTTATCCCCAAGCAATCATCCATCCATCCCAATGTTGTTCTGATCATTTGAGTGTCACTAATCTGTAGAGCGTGAGCTAATGTCACTGGACTACAGCTCCATTACTCACTGTTTAGACTGGCCAATGTTGTGAGACCGACGCTGCTAGAGAATACATGGGGAGGATGAGGATGTGCCATCGTGCAGACAGGACAGAACCATTAGGACAGAGCTGGCGAAGTTGACAGGCAAACAATATGAATAACAATCAATCAGTCTACTATAGTGATCATCAAGCTATACACATTTTTCAGTTTACATTTGTGTTCACATCATTAAACCTTTATGTATGTATTATGAATTACCAAAGGTGTCTGACTTTGTATTAAGTACAGTGTCATATGCAGTGCTTCATTTGGAAATCGGGATGGTGCCCGAACAAAAAGTCAGCAGAGAGGGGGGTGACCTGGGGAGTTCTGAGGTAGCGGAATGCATGAGAAACAAAATCACCTTCAATAAAGCATTGCATGCATATCATCGCATTTGCATAATGGCACAGAGAGAAGTTCCACACATGGGGAACATTTTAGTAGCCTAGGGTCTGGGGGGGAAATGTGTCCTTTTATAAATGCATTTCAAGCAATTAATGCATCACTGCACAAATGATCAGAATGACAGGCTACTTTGACACTGACAAACTGAGATCAATAAAAACGACCTTGTGTTGAATCTATCAATATATTAGGCCTAAGTGTGTGGAGAAATATATTGTAGGCTACAAAATTAGGAGAAAATTATAGTCCTAAAAATGTTTTGCAGTTTCACAGACTCACCCAATGATGCACAGATCATTTGCTGGGGATGGCTGATGCTCTCGTGCCAAAAAACCTCTCTCTCTCTCAAATTGTTTTACTTTGTAAAACAGGATTTGCAAGTTGATAAATATTTTGATAGCCTACAGCTGGAGTCATTTGCTTTCCAACCTGTGTTTTCCCTAGATTGTATCTGAAATATTGCATAAGACCTGTTTTGTCTGCATGCTGTTTGTTCACTGACAGATTTTCCACGCGTTCCCGACTGCAGGCTATTTCTTGTTAGTGGGCTACAATCCACAGCTAGGCTATTTTTAAGAAGAAGCTATTGATCTTCTGTGGCTAAATTATAGGCCATCTCATGGTGTAGTAGGCTATTCTAAATTATGTCATTTATTTCTGAACAAACATCATTAATTCTATAACTTTAGCAAATGTACAGTATTTAAATGTTTCAGGGGTGCTGCAGTTCCTTCAGAACCCTTTGCACAGTTATGATTCTATAAGGAAATAAATGATGAAGTGCAATGGAGAGATGAGAGTTCCAGGCTCATGTCTATCAGAGCAGAGGGAGAGAGATCATAGAAAGTGAATCTCATTCTAGTTATGTGAGAGATACTGGCGTGCTTCTCATACAGTCAAGGCCACGCATTGGTCTCAAACATAGATTACAATGTTGACCAAACCATTAGCCCGGGCCAGCTCAACCCAAATCAACTTTTAAAATATTAGACCCGGCGGAAAATCTACTTTTTCACATGACGTTTTTTTGTGGGGGCATGAAAATGTATGAAGAGGCATCTCGAATTAACTTTGATTGCTTTTATTAGAATTTATATGTTGCAAAAAGTGGAGGAAAAACAGTTGCCAAATAAGTTACCGAACAAAACAGTCCAAAACGGAGAGGTGCTGGATCCTGTTCCGGCTGGGTCCAGTTCAAATTAAGCACTGGATATGATACAGGCATTTATAAAGGCATTTATAGATGTGTTATGAAGGACCGAAGGGGTCTCGCTTCAAACTAAGTAATACAGGACATTACATTAAGTTTCAATAAATAGGTTAGTAACGTTTTGCTGATTTATGAGGGTTATCTCATGATCCACGGGTTACTGTAGGGTTTGAGAGATATTGAAATTGGTTGATGGACCTTTGTGTGTGTGTGTGTGTGTGTGTGTGTGTGTGAGAGAGAACCAAGATGATTTGGAGTAGTCCAACCTGAGACTACCTCACCATGTATTCCTCTTCTGTTCCCATGCTGGAGACTAGGCCTTGATTACAACCTGTTACAATGGTGCCAACATTTTGTGGCTGATCTTTCAGCAGGGGAGTGGGTGAATGTGTCAAAGATCTGAATGGGTCCAGCATCGTGCGGTATGGCTGGTTTTTGTTGTGTACAGAGGAACATGTAACTTGGTTCCAGAAGAAAGACACTTTCAATTTCTTTAGGTTGAGGGCTTTCATCAAGGTAAGTGTTTCTTGGTGTAAGGTCGTCCCCAGGCTATTGCACACAGCACATATAAGCCTGGGATATCAACCATTGGCCTTAATGGGAGTGACCATATAATTCTGTAGGAGTGACCTTATGAGTCAAACATTTGTCATTGTCACTACTACATTTGTCATTGTCATAATTATTGCTAAACCCAGCCCATTTCCACAATGTATCTTCTAAAAATGTTATTTGAACCCTTACCCAAAGTAATGAAGGCCAAGTTTGATGTGTTGGTCCACCAGACCTTTGGCGCATTTGGGTAGAAGTGTCTGGGAATGAGATTAGGTGTAGTGTGACTGGAGCTAGAGCCGTCCTTCAGCACAACATGTCACCCTTTATAATGCACATTTTTACATCATATTCCACAGTGGGTTATGTCACATTTGACATTGGTGATCATGTCGCACAGTTATGTACATTTATGAACCCTTTATAAAGCCTGACATACTTGCATGATGTTTTGTAACACATTCATGTAGTGCTTATGAAGGTATTATGTAGGCTTTATAAGCTGAATGTCATGTAAAGAGGGACTGAAAACAAATAAAGTTGCAAAATAGGCACTTGTCGTCTCTCAAATACATCGTTACAGTTGTTGGTTAGCTTGCTAGCAAATTTGAGCTATATTAGCACAGGAAAGAAAGAAAGTAACGATTCCTTAATTACAGACGCTGGGAGAGAGGAAGCAAGTACAGGGTGAAGATGTAATAATAAACATACATGAAACTAAACAAGAACAACATCTGGACAAGAGAAACAAAGTAAGATCAATGCAGACACGGGAATGAAACGGAGCAAATGACAGATAAAGGGGAGGCAATCAATGACGTGATGAGTCCAGGTGAATTCGATGAAGCGCTGGTGCACGTAACGATGTGACTGGTGTGCATAATGATGAGCATCCTGGCGACCTCGAGCGCCAGAGAGGGGGAGTGGGAGCACACGTGACAGAAAGAAAAAAGAAAAAAAAGAAATTCCTCCCACTGCCCCTCTGACGGTCGTGGGTGTCCACAAGACAATAATCAAGGGGCCACCACTCTTTATCATTACAAAATGTGCTTGAACAACTGAGGGAGGGAGCAAGCTTATGATCACAAGCAACGTCTCTGTCTGTTTTAAATCCATTTATTTGAATCTGAGGAGAGGAAAGTAAAGATGGAAGCAGATGCTGACGGGGCACAGCTGGCAATGACGGCTGGCACAAGAACAGGTGAGGAAAAGGGGTATGAAGGGGAGGAGGAGAGGATTTGAACAAAGCTGTGCATCCATTCTGGTCCCCTACTTGAGGAAATCCCTCAAAATCCCTGGTGTACAATCTGATGTCTGTGTTTAGCTTTCCATCACCATCCATACAGTCATTACTGATGCTCATTGTTGCGCGATGTGAAGATGAAGATGAAAGCTTGTCTGTGATGTCTTCAGGTGAACAGAAGGTACTATGATGAGCCTTATGTTGGAACCTGGAACATTCTGTTGGAACCTGGAAGTGTCCTACCAAACCAAGCAAAGTTGTCTATGCTAGTCCAAACTTGCAACGTAGCATTCATGCAAACTAATCCTTCCTTAAACAAACAATTACAGAATAGATGATGATGTCCATTGATAGTAGCTCTCCAGACCCAGAGAAAATTCTGGAAATGTGTGATAATGTCACGCCCGACCTTAGAGAGCCTTTTAATGTCTCTATTTGGTTTAGTCAGGGTGTGATTTGGGGTGGGCATTCTAGGTTTAGTTTTCTATGATTTTGTGCTTCTATGTTTTGGCCGGGTATGGTTCTCAATCAGGGACAGCTGTCTATCGTTGTCTCTGATTGGGAACCATACTTAGGTAGCACTTTTCCCTCCTTTCTGTGTGGGAAGTTGTCTTTGTTTGTTGGCACTATAGCCTTAAGCTTCACGGTTGTTTTTGTAGTGTTTATTGTTTTGTTCGGCGTCATCCTAAATAAAAAGGGAATATGTACGTTCATCACGCTGCACCTTGGTCCAGTTCTTTCGACAGCCGTGACAGATAACTCCCATACTGTCCAGTAAGCAAAAAACTCACCAGAAGTGGGCGGAGCAAGCAGGGCGAGGCGGGTGGGAAAACGGGACAGGCAGAGCAGTGACTGTATGCTAGCAGTATAGTCCATATCTCCAATCATCTTTGCTGATAGCGATGCTGTGTTTCCATAAATGGACGACTTGGTCTAATTTAGCATGCATGGTAAAGCCGCAAGCCTTAGCTACCTAAACCAATTTAAATTAGCTCGAAAAACAGTGAATAATGACAACCTTTATATTGTTTTTTTGTCACAACAGCGCCAGTAAAACAAAGCAAAAATAGAGAACCGATGTCACGACTTCTGCCGATCGTCGATGCCTCTCCTTGTTCGGGTGGTGCTCGGCGGTCGACTTCACCGGTCTTCTAGCCATCATTGATCCATTTTTCATTTTCCATTGGTTTTGTCTTGTCTTCCTACACACCTGGTTTCAATCCCATGTATTACCTGTTGTGTATTTAACCCTCTGTTTCCCATCATGTCTTTGTCAGAGGTTGTTTTATGTTCAGTTCGTAGTGTTTTGTATTTGGTGCGCTACGGGTCCTCGTACCCAATTTGTTTCATTTGAATTTATGGTTTTGGAGTTGTGTTTTGTTCTAGTTATGTTCTAATTGAGCGAGGCGTCAAAGTGGACAACTCGCCCACCCAGATGGGTCATTATAATTCAAGACATCGCACTCCAAAATAAATCACACATGCCTGGCATGCTCACCTTTGGTGAGTTTAGGCCATAAGTGAAGGGGACACAGGTCTGACCTGGCCACCTTCAACTGCTTTAATGCGCAACTCCAGCATTTGCTTTCAGTATTCACAATATACACCTTAGTATTGAGAACACATTAACCTGCTACACAATGGAAACAGGACCCTTTCCTATTACAGCCTGTGTGATTGACCCATTGCATGGGGACATTGTGGCATAAGCTGGCTGAACCCTAACATTTATCTGACAAGATTTAGGGAGACAGAAGGAGGTACCAGCTCTCCCAACAAGAGTGAAAAATTAATTAAAAACAATCTCTTACCAGCCCATATCTCAAACCCCTGTAGACAACGATGTGCAGTGTCTGAGACTCACAGAAAATGAAAAATGTAGCGGAATAGAGAAAAGCACTCAGTCTAGTGTATAAGAGATGAAATAGGCTCAATGCTTCGCATGTCCAGATACTGTCCCAAATGGCACCCTATTCATTATAAAGTGGACTATGTTTGACGCGAGCCCTATGGGTCCTGGTCAAAAGTAGTGCACTACAAAGGAAATAAACTGCCATCTGGGACACTTTCAATGCTTCATATGCCCAGACAGCTATTTCTCAAAGGTTGGCAGAGAGAGGCAGGTCTCAATGCTGTGCTCTTGATTTCTGCAGTTTGACTTGACCAGTTCACAATCACACTATTTTACACAATGACAGACTAAGTCTGTCGTGGTGTTTGACATTGAACTGGCTCAATCTCATTATAATACATTGTCTCATCCAATAATGTCTGATGAATATAAATGTATTCGTTCCAAAAGGTGAACAAGAGCTACATGAATTTAAAAAGGTACAATGATCCTTCTGCTATAACTCATGTAAAAGGAGATATTTTATTATTAGGTTTTTAATGGCCTTTTGAAGTACGGCCCTGGGAGAGCTTCAAAGTAAGTACCTCCATTTGGCCTGGCATTCACAAAAACCACTCCAATCGAAAGTAAAAAGCCAATGGATGTGAAGTGTTGTAATCACTAAAGTCCTATGGTCCCTGGTCAAAAGTAGTGCACAATAAAGGGAATAGGGTGTCATTTGGGACACACAACATGACAGGTGTACTCTACAGTTCACTTCAGTAGTCACCATTTGATGGAGCCCTCACTGCTGCTCGATCATCCTATTTTCCAACTTAATTGAGGAAATTAAGAACAATTCAAAATGTATTTTTGATACTGTCTGTCGCAAAGCTAACTAAAAAGCAGCAGTCCCCAAGAGAGGATGACTTTCACTTCAGCAGTGATAAATTCATGAACTTCTTTGAGGGAAAGATCATGGTCATTAGAAAGCAAATGACGGACTCCTCTTTAAATCTGCATATTCCTCCAAAGCTCAGTTGTCCTGAGTCTGCAGAACTCTGCCAGGACCTAGAATCAAGGGAGACACTCACGTTTTTTTAATACTGCATCTCTTGACACATTGATGAAAATAATCATGGCTTCTAAACCTCCAAGCTGCATACTGGACCCTACTCCAACTAAACTACTGAAAGAGCTGCTTCCTGTGCTTGGTCCTCCTATGTTGAACATAATAAACAGCTCTCTATCCACCGGATGTGTACCAAACTCACTAAAAGTTGCAGTAATAAATTCTCTCTTGAAAAAGCCAAAGCTTGATGCAAAAAATATAAAAAACAAATCAGCCTATATCGAATCTCCCATTCCTCTCAAATATTTTAGAAAAAGCTGTTGCACAGCAACTCATTGCCTTCCTGAAGAGAAACAATGTATACAAAACACTTCAGTCTGGTTTTAGACCCCATCACAGCCTTGAGACTGCACTTGTGAAGGTAAATTACCTTTTAATGGCGTCAGACCAAGGCTCTGCATCTATCCTCGTGCTCCTAGACCTTAGTGATGCTTTTGATACCATCGATCACCACATTCTTTTGGAGAAATTGGAAACCCAAATTGGTCTACATGGACAAGTTCTGGCCTGGTTTAGATCTTATCTCTCGGAAAGATATCAGTTTGTCCTCTGACAAATCAACTGTAAATTTCGGTGTTCCTCAAGGCTCTGTTTTAGAACCATTATTGTTTTCACTGTATATTTTATCTCTTGGTGATGTCTTTCGGAAACGTAATGTTAACTTTAACTGTTATGTGGACGACACAGCTGTACATTTCAATGAAACATGGTGTAGCCCCAAAATTGCTCTACCTGGAAGCCTGTGTTTCAGACATAAGGAAGTTGATGGCGGCAAATGTTCTACTATTAAACTCGGACAAAACAGAGATGCTAGTTCTAGGTCCCAAGAAACAAAGAAATATTCTGTTGAATCTGACAATTAATCTTGATGGTTGTACAGTTATCTCAAATAAAATTGTGAAGGACCTCGGCGTTACTCTCGACCCTGATCTCTCTATTCACAAACATATCAAGACTGTTTCAAGAACAGCTTTTTTCCTTGCAAAAATCAGAAACTTTCTGTCCAAAAATGATGCAGAAACATGTATCCATGCTTTTGTCACTTCTAGGTTAGACTACTGCAGTGCTCTACTTTCCGGCTACCCGGAAAAAGCTATAAATAAACTTCAGTTACTGCTAAACATGGCTGCTAGAATCTTGACTAGAACCAGAAAATGTGATTATATTACTCCAGTGCTAGCCTCTCTATACTGGCTTCCTGTTAAGGCAAGGGCTGATTTCAAGATTGTACTGCTAATCTACAAAGCATTACATGGACTTGCTCCTACCTATCTTTCTAATTTGGTCCTGCTGTACACACCTACACATACGCTACGGTCACAAGACGCAGGCCTCCTTATTGTCCCTAGAATTTCTAAGCAAACAGCTGGAGGCAGGGCTTTCTCCTATAGAGCTCCATTTTTATGGAATGGTCTGCCTATCCATGTGAGAGACGCAGACTCGGTCTCAACCTTTAAGTCTTTATTGAAGACTCATCTCTTCAGTAGGTGTAGTCTGGCTCAGGAGTGTGAAAGTGAACGGAAAGGCACTGGAGCAACAAACCGCCCTTGCTGTCTCTGCCTGGCCGGTTCCCCGCTCTCCACTGGGATTCTCTGCCTCAAACCCTATTACAGGGGCTGAGTCACTGGCTTACTGGTGCTCTTCCATGCCGTCCCTAGGAGTGGTGTGTTATTTGAGTGAGTTGAGTCACTGATGTGATCTTCCTGTCTGGGTTGGCGCCCCCCCTTGGATTGTGCCATGGGGGAGATCTTTGTGGGCTATACTCGGCCTTGTCTCAGGATGGTAAGTTGGTAGTTGGAGATATCCCTCTAGTGGTGTGGGGGCTGTGCTTTGGCAAAGTGGGTGGGGTTATATCCTGCCTGTTTGGCCCTGTCCGGGGGTATTGTCGGACGGGGACACAGTGTCTCCCGACCCCTCCTGTTCAGCCTCCAGTATTTATGCTGCAATAGTTTGTGTTGGGGGGCTAGGGTCAGTCTGTTATATCTGGAGTATTTATCCTGTCTAATCCGGTGTCCTGTGTGAGATTAAGTATGCTCTCTCTAATTCTCTTTCTTTTTCTCTCTTTCTCTCTCGCTCTCTCTCTCGGAGGACTTGAGCCCTAGGACCATGCCTCAGGACTACCTGGCCTGATGACTCCTTGCTGTCCCCAGTCCACCGGGGTCATGCTGCTGCTCCAGTTTCAACTGTTCTGCCTGCGGCTATGGAACCCTGACCTGTTCACCGGACGTGCTACCTGTCCCAGACCTGCTGTTTTCAACTCTCTAGAGACAGCAGGAGCGGTAAAGATGCTCTGAATGATCGGCTATGAAAAGCCAACTGACATTCACTAATGAGGTGCTGACCTGTTGCACCTTCTACAACCAATGTGATTATTATTATTTGACCCTGCTGGTCATCTATGAACATTTGAACATCTTGGCCATGTTCTGTTATAATCTCTACCTGGCACAGCCAGAAGAGGACTGGCCACCCCACATAGCCTGCTTCCTAGGTTCTGGCCTTTCTAGGGAGTTTTTCCTAGCCACTGTGCTTCTACACCTGCATTACTTGCTGTTTGGGGTTTTAGGCTGGGTTTCTGTACAGCACTTTGAGACATCAGCTGGTGTAAGAAGGGCTTTATAAATACATTTCATTGATTGATTGAGATGGCTTACCTCCAAATGGCCACTTCCAGTCTTTCAGATTTGTAGTTTGCAGCTGTGACATGGGTATGTCTTAAATGGCACTCCATTTCAAAAGTAGAGCACAATATAGGTAATAGAGTGCCATTTGGGTCTCACTCACAACCGGTTCTCAACATTTTAAAATAATGGTTTTGTTCCGGAACAATAGTGTTCCCATTTCTGTTTCCGTTCCTCAGAAAATTTGGTTATTTTCAAGTTTTCAGTTCTGTTCCCCGAACCGGTCCCAATCCCTGTCTCCAAGCCCAAATATTTGTAACATATCTTATAACCTAACCAATAAACCCAAATAGATATGTAGTCTAGCTGTATTCCCTCGCCTTCCCTCCCCTACTACTGAGGGCTTCCCAACTCAACAAGGCAGTTAAGCGTTTTTCGTCATGAACGTTGTTTTGGAGGCAGCTCTAGTGGTCACTTGCTGGCACAGCCACAAAGACATAGAATATGATTTTAAACCTAACCCTAACCACACTGCTAATCCTAATGCTTAAATTTTGACCAAAAAGCTAATTTTTGTTGTCATAAATATTTACAATATAGCCCATTTTAACATTGCAGCTGGCCAGGACAAGACTCATGACAATAAACGTCAAGCTGCCCCTAAAAGGTCCATCGGATTCAAAGCCACCAGTCTCTGTTTAATGAGCTGCTGCATGACAGTTAGATGATCTTAGCTTTAAAGAGTGAGAGAAAGAGGGAGAGAGATACAGGAGAGAGGGGAAGGAGAGAGAGAGACAGGAGAGAGAGACAGGAGAGGAGAGAGAGACAGTAGATAGGGGAAGAAGAGAGAGGAGAGAGAGACGCGAGAGGGGAAGTAGAGAGAGAAGAGGGAGAGAGAGAGACAGGAGAGAGGGGAAGGAGAGAGAAGAAGAGACAAGAGAGGGGAAGGAGAGAGAAGAAGAGACAGGAGAGAGGAGAAGGAGAGAGAGAGGAGAGAGAGACAGGAGAGGGGGGAAGGAGAGAGAGAGAGGAGAGAGGAGAGAGAGACAGGAGAGGGGAAGTAGAGAGAGAAGAGGAAGAGAGAGAGAGAGAGAGAGGAGAGAGGGGAAGGAGAGAGAAGAAGAGACAGGAGAGAGAGGAGGAGAGAGAGAGAGACAGGACAGAGGGGAAGGAGAGAGAGAGGAGATAGAATGGAGACCAAGAGAATGGAGAGAGAGGGAGAGGGAGGCAAAGGGAGAGGGAGAGAGCCAGCGAGCGAGAGACTCCACAGCTCAAAGGCTGTCATTCACCAGACTACACAAGACAGACAGGAGGACTCATATGTCCCATGCTTCAACACACCACAATCTGGTATTGGACAGCTGAGCTGAGCACCCAGAAAGAATGGCACATTTGAGTTCTGTTCTGAAGCGCTGTTCTGACATGCTGTTCTGAAGACAAGTTGGGATCTTTTTTTGTCGGTGAAATAGATTATGCGACAACTGCGGTGGAAATGATTTTATGCGCTAATATTGATATAAAAACCATCATACAGTAGAAAGATATGTTTTGTTGTATTAACGTTGTACTACCACCACAACGTGGAAAAGCATTTTATAGGCAGATGGAATCAGTTTAACTTTTTAGAATATTTGTACAAAAATCTGTTGCCAATTGGATGGAAACCTAGCTAATGGCATGGAAATTAAGTCATTCACCAAGACCACAATTTTGACATGACCTTAAATGTGAAAATGTACATCATAGAGCAAATTCTGAACACTGTGTGACTGTGTCCATCTCCACTGTTACAGTCTATATATATATTTTTTTAAATATATATGTTTTTATTTAACCTTTTTTTAACTAGGCAAGTCAGTTAAGAAAAAACTCTTACTTACAATGAAGACCAACCAAAGGGAAAAAGGCCTCCTGCGAGTACGGGGGCCAGGGATATACTTTTTTTTAAATTAATACAATATAAATTTAGGACAAAACACACATCACAACAAGAGAGACAACACAACACTACATAAAGAGAGACCTAAGACAACAAGATGGCAAGGCAGCAACACATGACAACTCAGCATGGTAGCAACACAACATGACAACAACATGGTAGCAACACAACATGGTAGCAGCACAAAACATGGTACAAACATTATCGGGCACAGACAACAGCACAGAGGGCAAGAAGGTAGAAACAACAATACATCATACAAAGCAGCCACAACTGTCAGTAAGAGTGTCCATGATTGAGTCTTTGAATGAAGAGAATGAGATACAACTGTCAAGTTTGAGTCTTTGTTGTAGCTCGTTCCAGTCGCTAGATGCAACGAAGTGAAAAGAGGAGCGACCCAGGGTTGTGTGAGCTTTGGGGACCTTTAACAGGATGTGACTGGCAGAACAGGTGTTGTATGTGGAGGATGAGGGCTGCAGTAGATATCTCAGGTGGGAGTGAGGCCTTAGAGGGTTTTATAAATAAGCATCAACCAGTTGGTCTTGCGATGGGTATACAGAGATGACTAGTTTACAGAGGATTACAGAGTGCAGTGATGTACAGTCAATAACACAATAGAAAAATCTATATACAGTGTGTGTTCTGTCTCTGTAATCTAGAGTGGGTAGGATGGTCATCTGAATCAGGGTTAGTTTGGCAGCTGGGGTGAAAGAGGTGCGATTATGATAGAGGAAACCAAGTCTAGATTTAACTTTAGCCTGCAGCTTTGATATGTGCTGAGAGAAGGACAGTGTACCATCTAGCCATACTCCCAAGTACTTGTTTGAGGTGACTACCTCAAGCTCTAAACCCTCAGAGGAAGTAATAACTCCTGTGGGAAGAGGGGCATTCTTCTTACCAAACCACATTACCTTTGTTTTGGAGGTGTTCAGAACAAGATTAAGGGTTGAGAAAGCTTGTTGGACACGAAGAAAGCTTTGTTGTAGAGCATTTAACACAAAATCTGGGGAGGGGCCAGCTGAGTATGAGACTATCATCTGCATATAAATGGATGAGAGAGCTTCCTACTGCCTGAGCTTTGTTGTTGAGAGGTAATTAGCAAACCAGGCCAAAGACCCCTCAGAGACCAGAATGGAATGGTCTACTGTATCAAAAGCTTTGGCCAAGTCAATACAAATAGCAGCATAACATTGCTTAGAATCAAGGGCAATGGTGACATCATTGAGGACCTTTAAGGTTGCAGTGACACATCCATAACCTGAGCGAAAACCAGATTGCATACCAGAGAGAATACTATAGACATCAAGAAAAGCCAGTCAGTTGATTATTTGACAATTTTTTCCAAAACGTTTGATAGACAGGGCAAAATAGAAATAGGCCTATAACAGTTAGGATCAGCTTGATCTCCCCCTTTAAATAAAGGATGAACCGTGGCTGACTTCTAAGCAATGGTATCCTCCCCAGAAAGGATAGACAGGTTAAAAAGGTTGGAGATAGGCTTGACGATGATAGGGGCAGCAACCTTAAAGAAGAAAGTGTCTAAACCATCTGGCCCAAATGGTTATTTGAGGTCAAGTTTCAGGAGCTCATTTAGCACCACGGACTCAGTGACTGCCTGCAGGGAGAAACTGTGTAGCGGGCAGGGGAAAAAGAGGGAGAAGCATTGGGGCTCTTCGCATTAGAAGGGGTGGGAGATGTTGGACGGGCAAGGAGGCATGGCTGAGTCAAATAGGAATCCTGACTTAATGAAGTGGTGATTAAATGGCTCAGCCATGTGCTTGTAACAACCACATCATCAACATTAAGGGACATGGGCAGCTGTGAGGAGAAGGGTTTATTCTCCAGGTCTTTGACCGTTTTCCAGAACTTCTTTGGGTTAGACCCAAGGAGAGAGAACTGCTCCTTAAGTAACTAACTTTGGCCTTCTGGATAGCCTTAGTGGACTTATTTCTCATTTGCCTGAACGATAGTCAGTCAGCCTGAGTATGTGTGTGCCGAGCCTTTCGCCAAATGCAATTCTTGAGGTGGAGTAACACGGTCAAACCAGGGGCTGAACCTGTTTTTAATTCTCATTTTCTTTATGTGTTTGTTAACAACACCACTGAAAATATAAAAAAAGAAGGTCCAAGCGTCTTCGACAGAGGGGGTCAAGCTGATTCTATACCATTTTACAGCGGCCAGTTCATGAAGGAAGGCTTGCTCATTCAAGTTTTTTTTAGCAAGCGTCTATGACAAGGTCGTTTCACTGAGCAGCCATTACGAACACAGGTTGTAAAACAGGGATCACTAAGGTCATTACAGAATACACCAGACTGATACCTATCAGGATTATTTGTGAGGATAACATCAAGGAGAGTAGCCTTTTCTGGGTGTTTGGAGTCATACCTTGTGGGATTGGTAATAATCTGAGAAAGATGTAGGGAATCCCATTGCTTTAGGACTTGGTCAGGTGGTTTAAGCATGCCCCAGTTTAGGTCACCTAGTAGGACAAATTCAGACTTAGTGTAAGGTGCCAGGAGAGAGCTTAGGGCAGGGAGGGTACAGGCCAGTGCTGATGGAGGACGATAACACTCAGCACAGTCAACAAAGAACTATTTGAAAGTTGAATGCTTAGAACCAGCAACTCAAATTGTTTGGGGACAGACTAGATGGAGACAACCGAGCACTGAAGGTGATTCTTGGTAAAGATTGCCACCTTTGGAATATCGGTCTTGCCGAAAAAGGTTAACATCAGTTTTAAAACACTCCTTAACCACGTCTCAGTAATGACCAACACATCTGGATTGGTCCATTTTAGGTAATAAGCTTCTAGTGTTAACGTGCAGAAAACCCAGGCTTTTACGAGAGCAGAAATCAGTGAAGCAGATATCAGAACACAAGGCAGAATTGGGGCAAGCAACAGTAGATGGGCCAGGGTATACATGCATATTTCCAGATATCATCAACAGGAATACAATCAAAGCACGGCAGAGGACAGGGAGAGCTCAGCAGTGCTGATTTATGACATCTGAATAGGCATCAGATGGGAACAAGATCATATTGTACAGCAATTTCATTAGGTAAGATGAATACAAAGCCGGCGAGAGGTGGTTAGAATAGGATGGGAGGCCAAAAGCCTGTGAAACCAATAGAGAGTCAGAGTCCAGAGTGTGTGAACAAACATAGTCTGTCCTACGGCTGCGTAAACAAGAAAGTTCATAGTCAACAAAGCAAGCAGGAGTCATGAGGCAAATAGCAAAAAATAAAATTTCTAACAACTTGGGGCTAGTGTCACACCCACTTGGGAGAGGCTTTTATTTCTGGAGACAGATTTCTTGTAGAAAATGCCAGTGGATGGTCTTTGAACAGCGGGAGGGGGCTTCAAAGGGGGCTTCAAAGACTCCTGCCACTTGTTGGGCCCAAAGGCCTCGACACCTTTCACTTCACACCTTAGTGCTAATTGAAGTTGTATCTGGTCTGTCCTAGCAAGCCTGGCAGCCTTAACTCAGCATTCAGTCCCCATAAAGTCAAACATATTATTGTTATGCACTTTTTTATTTTTTCTTTTTTATTATTGGCTTTCAAAATAGCAACAGATCAAACACTACTCACTCAGTTCCAGGTTGGATAGTGTCCTGAATGAATAGTGTCAGTCAGGGAATGTGTGTTTCAGTGGCATACTGAATGAATAGTGGTTCTGTCAGTCAGGGAATGTGGGTTTCAGTGGCATACTGAATGAATAGTGGTTCTGTCAGTCAGAGAATGTGGGTTTCAGTGGCATACTGAATGAATAGGGGTTCTGTCAGTCAGGGAATGTGGGTTTCAGTGGCATACTGAATGAATAGGGGTTCTGTCAGTCAGGGCATTCTGTAGCTTGCTCCAACTGAATACTATGCTTTTCTAATCAGGGTGAAGGACGTATTTAATACTGGGCTCTTGTAATCAGGGTGGAATACGTTTTTAAAGCTATTCTGCTAAATTCAATAATATTCCAAACTTTGATTTTGTTTAGCAGTGATGTTTGCACATTTTTATTTTAGTAGTATACTAGTAAAGACACAGCCCTTGTAGTAATGTCTACCTGTTTTTTTCGGGTATTAAGAGAAAGTTGGGTGCCACTGCCTCAGAATAGATTTTATGTTGCTTACCAAGGCAGAAATAGAGAGCCCATCAGCAAAGATTAATAATGTATTATTCTATAATCCTTTTTCAAAGACTTGTCTTAAGACTAGCAGTGGCAGATAGTGCTATTCATTCATTTTGTGAGAAGCTACCTATCAAAAATGAGCTGTTATTTTGGAGAGAGGTAAAGAGTGCTGATTGATGTGTCTGCTTGGGGGCCTCGTAATCATTCTGCGACTGCCCAGCCATGAAATTGTTGTTTGGACCCAAAGTAATTTTGTGAGAACAAGTTTTCACTGGGCTAGGCCGTCAGAGAGAGAGAGAAAGAGAGCTCTTCCTGTGGGTGGGTGGGGTCATCCTGCGGGAGGGTGGGGTCATCCTGCGGGTGGGTGGGGTCTTCCTGGGGCATAAATCTAAACATCTACATTATAAAAATAGTTAGAATAATAAATAAATAAATAAATAAATATCTGGTGGCCACAATTTAGCTGCAAAGTTACCAGACTAAGTGGCCTGTACAGAATCTGCTCTGATACGCCATGACTGGGCCGTGTGTGTGTTGTTTTGAACAGTGTGTCTGACTCAGTAGCACAACGTCATGACTGGGCCGTGTGTGTGTTGTTTTGAACAGTGTGTCTGACTCAGTAGCACAACATCATGACTGGGCCGTGTGTGTGTTGTTTTGAACAGTGTGTCTGACTCAGTAGCACAACGTCATGACTGGGCCGTGTGTGTGTGTTGTTTTGAACAGTGTGTCTGACTCAGTAGCACAACGTCATGACTGGGCCGTGTGTGTGTTGTTTTGAACAGTGTGTCTGACTCAGTAGCACAACGTCATGACTGGGCCGTGTGTGTGTTGTTTTGAACAGTGTGTCTGACTCAGTAGCACAACGTCATGACTGGGCTGTGTGTGTGTTGTTTTGAACAGTGTGTCTGACTCAGTAGCACAACGTCATGACTGGGCCGTGTGTGTGTTGTTTTGAACAGTGTGTCTGACTCAGTAGCACAACGTCATGACTGGGCCGTGTGTGTGTGTTGTTTTGAACAGTGTGTCTGACTCAGTAGCACAACGTCATGACTGGGCCGTGTGTGTGTGTTGTTTTGAACAGTGTGTCTGACTCAGTAGCACAACGTCATGACTGGGCCGTGTGTGTGTGTTGTTTTGAACAGTGTGTCTGACTCAGTAGCACAACGTCATGACTGGGCTGTGTGTGTGTTGTTTTGAACAGTGTGCCTGACTCAGTAGCACAACGTCATGACTGGGCCGTGTGTGTGTTGTTTTGAACAGTGTGTCTGACTCAGTAGCACAACGTCATGACTGGGCCGTGTGTGTGTGTTGTTTTGAACAGTGTGCCTGACTCAGTAGCACAACGTCATGACTGGGCTGTGTGTGTGTTGTTTTGAACAGTGTGTCTGACTCAGTAGCACAACGTCATGACTGGGCTGTGTGTGTGTTGTTTTGAACAGTGTGTCTGACTCAGTAGCACAACGTCATGACTGGGCTGTGTGTGTGTTGTTTTGAACAGTGTGTCTGACTCAGTAGCACAACGTCATGACTGGGCTGTGTGTGTGTTGTTTTGAACAGTGTGTCTGACTCAGTAGCACAACGTCATGACTGGGCTGTGTGTGTGTTGTTTTGAACAGTGTGTCTGACTCAGTAGCACAACGTCATGACTGGGCTGTGTGTGTGTTGTTTTGAACAGTGTGCCTGACTCAGTAGCACAACGTCATGACTGGGCCGTGTGTGTGTTGTTTTGAACAGTGTGTCTGACTCAGTAGCACAACGTCATGACTGGGCCGTGTGTGTGTTGTTTTGAACAGTGTGTCTGACTCAGTAGCACAACGTCATGACTGGGCCGTGTGTGTGTTGTTTTGAACAGTGTGTCTGACTCAGTAGCACAACGTCATGACTGGGCCGTGTGTGTGTTGTTTTGAACAGTGTGTCTGACTCAGTAGCACAACGTCATGACTGGGCCGTGTGTGTGTGTTGTTTTGAACAGTGTGTCTGACTCAGTAGCACAACGTCATGACTGGGCCGTGTGTGTGTTGTTTTGAACAGTGTGTCTGACTCAGTAGCATAACGTCATGACTGGGCTGTGTGTGTGTTGTTTTGAACAGTGTGTCTGACTCAGTAGCACAACGTCATGACTGGGCCGTGTGTGTGTTGTTTTGAACAGTGTGTCTGACTCAGTAGCATAACGTCATGACTGGGCTGTGTGTGTGTTATTTTGAACAGTGTGTCTGACTCAGTAGCACAACGTCATGACTGGGCCGTGTGTGTGTTGTTTTGAACAGTGTATCTGACTCAGTAGCATAACGTCATGACTGGGCCGTGTGTGTGTGTTGTTTTGAACAGTGTGTCTGACTCAGTAGCACAACGTCATGACTGGGCCGTGTGTGTGTGTTGTTTTGAACAGTGTGTCTGACTCAGTAGCACAACGTCATGACTGGGCTGTGTGTGTGTTGTTTTGAACAGTGTGTCTGACTCAGTAGCACAACGTCATGACTGGGCCGTGTGTGTGTTGTTTTGAACAGTGTGTCTGACTCAGTAGCACAACGTCATGACTGGGCTGTGTGTGTGTTGTTTTGAACAGTGTGTCTGACTCAGTAGCACAACGTCATGACTGGGCCGTGTGTGTGTTGTTTTGAACAGTGTGTCTGACTCAGTAGCACAACGTCATGACTGGGCCGTGTGTGTGTTGTTTTGAACAGTGTATTTGCCTCTGTCTGAACTGCTTCTGTCAGCTGTTTAAGGGGTGTTGAGCTGTTGTCCTGGTGCCCCTGCAGAGCCGTATCTGTAGTGACAGGCGCATGGTCCACTACTATGCGGTGTAGTGGAAGCGTAGGCCCATTAAACCACAGCTCTCCTCAGAGGGGACAGCTAACAGCCTCTCCAGGTTTTTTTCTGAATAAAAAAGGGTCTTTGGTGGTGCCCTCTTTCCTTCTTAATGCGTTTGAGCCAATTATTTGCGTTGTGACAAGGTAGGGTTGGTATACATTAGATAGCCCTATTTGGTACAAAGAAAGTCCATACATGCCCAATAATGTTTGTACCATGTTTTGTGCTGCTACCATGTTGTGTTGCTGCCATGTTGTGTTGCTACCATGCTGTGTTGTCATGTGTTGCTGCCTTGCTTTGTTGTTGTCTTATGTCTCTCCTCATGTCGTGTTATGTTGTCTATCTTGTTGTGATGTGTGTTTTGTCTTATATTTATATATGTTATTTTAATTTTTTTCCCAACCCCCATCCCCGCAGGAGGCCTTTTGCCTTTTGGTAGGCCGTCATTGTAAATAAGAATTTGTTCTTAACTGACTTGCCAAGTTAAATAAAGGTTAAATAAAATGTAATAAAATAAAAACACCTCTGAATACTTTATGTGTGTGTTTATCTAACCAGGTATGTCAGTCTGCATTGTGTGTCAGTCTGCATTGTGGTTTGGGGATGTCTGTCTGAAAGAGTTTGCTGTTAAATTGTTCACAGGCAGGCAAGATCCCAATTGTTGATCTGAAATCTTGCTCAAACTGTGGGTGGACTGACACAGGGTGCATCAGAAATGGCACCATCTTCACTATATTTTGACCAGAGCCCTTTTGGGGAATAGGGTGTCACTTGAAACACATACATACTGTTGCACCCAGTAGAACTCTGATGTAAATCAATGGAGACACTCAGCATTCTACTAACTGAACATGTCATAATGACATTACAATAGAAAGAGAGAAAGAGAGAAAGAGACGGACGGACGGAGGGACGGACGGAGGGACGGACGGAGAGATGGAGGGACGGACGGAGAGATGGAGGGACGGACGGACGGAGGGACGGACGGAGAGATGGAGGGACGGACGGACGGAGAGATGGAGGGACGGACGGACGGAGAGACGGACGGAGAGACGGACGGATGGACAGACAGTCAAAACTGACGGAAAACTATATGAGTAATATGTAATGTAATATGTAATGTTTTGGGCGACCTGGACAAATTCACATAGAAATGTTGTTCGTTATAGATCTGTCATTCTCATTGAAAGCAAGTCTAAGAAGTGGTATAGCTGTTCTATGTGCACTAATTCTATGTTTACAGTTCTAACATTGAAGGCTGTATAAACATTCATACAGTGCCTTCGGAAAGTATTCAGACAGCTTAACTTTTACCACATTTTGATGGATTACAGACGTATTCAATAATTTTTTTTCTCATCAATCTACACACAATACCCCATAGTGACTGGATTTTTGAATTTGTTATTTAAAAAAAAACTTAAATATCACATTTACATAAGTATTCAGACCCTTTACTCAGTACTTTGTTGAAGCACCTTTGGCAGCGATTACAGCCTCAAGTCTTCTTGGGTATGACTATACAAGCTTGATACACCTGTATTTGGGGAGTTTCTCCCATTCTTCTCTTCAGATCCTCTCAAGCTCTGTCAGGTTGAATGGGGAGCGTTGCTGCTCAGCTTTTTTCAGTCCCTCCAGAGATGTTCAATAGGGTTCAAGTCCGGCCTCTGGCTGGGCCACTCAAGGACATTCAGAGACTTGTCCCGAAGAAACTCCTGCATTGTCTTGGCTGTGTGCTTATGCTTAGGGTCGTTGTTCTGTTGGAAGGTGAACCTTAGCCCCAGTCTCAGGTCCTGAGCGCTCTGGAGCAGGTGTTCATCAAGGAACTTCCTGTACTTTGCTCCGTTCATCTTTGAATGACAACCTCATCTCTATACCCCACAAATACAATTATTGGTAAGGTCCCTCAGTCGAGCAGTTGCTGGCTCACCTCTCTAACCACTAGGCTACCTGCCTCTACAATAAAATGCTCCTCAACTTGAAGAAACCATTGCTGTACCCACTGACTCTTAACAGCTTCAAACTGTAACCAGTGCCTGCAACCTGGTTCAGGTTATCAGTCAACCTACCAGGGTAGTTACAAACAGCACAGGAATGAAATCATAAACATGTATTGATCACATTTTTACTAACGCTGCAGATATTTGCTTTAAAGCAGTATCCAAATCCATCAGATGTAATGATCACAATATAACAGCCATATCTAGGAAAACCAAAGTTCCAAAGGCTGGGCCTAATATAGTGTATAAGAGGTCATACAAGAAGTTTTGCAGTGATTCTTATGTTGTTGATGTAATGAAAATTTGTTGGGACATGGTGTGTAATGAGGACAAACACATGCTGCACTTGACACATTAACGGAATAACTTATTCCAGTTACTAATAAGCATGCACCCATTTAGAAAATGACTGTAAAAACAGTTCAATCCCAGTGGATTGATGATGAATTGAAAAAATGTTATGCTTGAGAGGGATGAGGCAAAAAGAATGGCAAATAAGTCTAATAACTAAATGGCAAACATATTGCAAAATGAGAAATCATGAGACTAAATTGAGTAAAAAGAAGAAACTACACCAAGAAACAAAGATAAATAACAAAGAATTATAGTAAAACGCTTTGGAGCACCGTAATTGCATCAGATGGCTCATTCCTCACAAAACCAACTGATATTGCAAACTGATATTGCAAGATTAGTGAATGTAGGCATGACATGCCAGCAACAAATGCTGACACTACACATCCAAGTATATCTGACCAAATTATGAAGGACAAGCATTGTAATTTAGAATTCTGTAAAGTGAGTGTGGAAGAGGTGAAAAATGTTTTTGTTGTCTATCAACACTGACAAGCCACCGGGGGGGTCTGACAACTTGGATGGAAAATTACTGAGGATAATAGCGGACGATGTTGCCACTCTTATTTGCCATATCTTCAATTTAAGCCTTCTGGAAAGTGTGTGCGCTCAGGCCTGGAGGGAAGAAAAAGTAATTCCGCTACCTAAGAATAGTAAAAGCCCCTTTACTGGCTCAAATAACCGACCAATCAGCCTGTTACTAACCTTTAGTATACTTTTGGAAAAAATTGTGTTTGAACAGATACAATGCAATTTTACAGTAAACAAATTGACAAGAGACTTTTAGTACGCTTAAAGGGAAGGACATTCAACAACCACAGCACTTACACAAATGACTGATGATTGGCTGAGAGAAATTAATGATAAAAATATTGTGGGGGCTGCTGTTTTGTTAGACTTCAGTGTGTCTTTTTACATATCGATCATGGTCTGCTGCTGGAAAAACGTATGTCTTATGGCTTTACACCCCCTGCTATATTGTGGATAATGAATTACCTGTCTAACACAGAGGGTGTTATTTAATGGAAACCTCTACAACATAATCCAGGTAGAATCAGGAATTCCACAGGGCAGCTGTCGCTTTACTTTTCTCAATCTTTACTAACGACATGCCGCTGAGTAAAGCCAGTGTGTCTATGTATGCGGATGACTCAACACTATACATGTCAGCTACCACAGCGACTGAAATGACTGCAACACTTAACAAAGAGCTGCAGTTCGTTTCAGAGTGTGTGGCAAGGAATAAGTTAGTCCTAAATATTGAAAAAAAACTAAAGGCATTGTATTTGGGACAAATCATTCACTAAACCTAAACTAAATCTTGCAATAAATAATGTGGAAATTGAGCATGTTGAGGTGACTAAACTGCTTGGAGTAACCCTGGATTGTAAACTGTCATGGTCAAAACATATTGATACAACAGTAGCTAAAATGGGGAGATGTCTGTCCATAATGAAGCTCTGCTCTACCTTCTTAACAGCACTATTAACAAGAAAGGTCCTACCGGCCCTAGTTTAGTCGCACCTTGACTACTGTTCAGTCCTGTGGTCAGGTGCCACAAAAAGAGACTTGCAATCGGTTCAGAACAGGGCAGCACGGCTGGCCCTTGGATGTACACAGAGAGCTAACATGAATAATATGCATGTCAATCTCTCCTGGCTCAAAGTGAAGGAGAGATTGACTTCATCACTACTTGTATTTGTGAGAGGTATTGACATGTGGTGTGCACCGAGCTGTCTGTTTGAAATACTGGTGCAAAGCTCGGACACCCATGCACCCATGCTTTTATTGTTGCAGGGGATGTTAACCACTCAAATCTCAAAACTGTTTTACCAATTTCCACCAAAATGTCTCCTGCCCCAGGAGTGTGCTGGAGGGGTCAGACTCATTACTACAGAACCAGTTTCAACACACAAACTGGAGATTGTTTGCCACTCAGGCCACCCTTGACTCCCATATGGACATTGAAACATATGCTTCTCCCGTTCTGGATTACATCAACATCTGCATCAACAATGTCACCACCCATAAACTAATAAAGACCTTCCCCCAACCAGAAGCCTTGGATGAACAGAGAGGTCTGACTACTGCTAAAGGCACGCGAGGCTGCTTTTAGATCCGGCGATGCGGAAGCCTACAGCTCATCCAGGGCCATCCTTAAAAAGGGCATCAAACTGTAGATTGAGGAGCACTTCAACAACAACTGTGACCCTCGACGCATGTGGCAGGGCATCCAAGCCATCACAGACTACTGGCCAAAAAGGGTAGAGCTGGTCGTGTGGTGCGAGGACAACAACATCTCCCTCAACTTGATCAATACAAAGGAGAAGATAGTGGACTAAAGGAAAATGAGGACCGAGCACGCACCCATTCTCATCGACAGAGCTGCAGTGGAGCAGTTTGAGAACTTGAAGTTCCTTGGTGTCCACATCACCAACAAATTATCATGGTCCAAACACACTAAGACAGTCGTGAATAGGGCACGACAAAGCTTATTCCCCCTCAGGAGACTGAAAAGATTTAGCATGGGTCCTGAGATCCTCAAAAGGTTCTATAGCTGCATCATCAAGAGTATCCTGACTGGTTGCATCACTGCCTGGTATGGCAACTGCTCGGCCTCCGATCACAAGGCACTACAGAGGGTAGTGCGTACATTACAGTACATCACTGGGGCCAATCTTCCCACCATCCAGGACCTCGTTACCAGGCGGTGTCAGAGGAAGGCCCTAAAAATTGTCAAAGACTCCAGCTACCCTAGTCATAGACTGTTCTCTCTACTACCGCACAGTAAGCAGTACTGGAGAGTCAAGTGTTGGTCCAAAAGGCTTCTTAACAGCTTCTACCCCCAAGCAATAAGACTCCAGAAAAGCTAATCAGAGAGCTACCCATTTCCCTCTTTTACACTGCTGCTACTCTCTGTTTATTATCTGTGCATGTTCACTTTAACTGTACCTACATGTACATATTACCTCAATTGCCTTGACTAACCAGTGCCCCCGCAGATTGACTCTGTACTGGTACCCCCTGTATATAGCCTCACCATTGTTATTTTACTGCTGCAGTTTAATTATTTGTTATTCTTATTTTCATTTATTTTTTACTTATGTATTTTTTTTACCTAAGAAGTTAAGAAGAAAAACGTGTTAAAGCATTGTTGGTTAAGTGTTTGTAAGTAAGCATTTCACCTGTTGCATTCGGTGCATGTGACAAATACAATTTGATTTGAAGTAACTCATACAAGCAGTAACATTTTATTGAAAAATAAATCAGATAAAAATACACCTAATGGAACAGTAGGGACTGAAGTAACACAAACATAGGCACAGACACATGCATACACACACACGATAACATACACACTATAAAAACTAGAGGTCGACCGATTAGGGCCGATTTCAAGTTTTCATAACAATCGGTAATCGTGATTTTTGGATGCCAATTGTGGCCGATTACATTGCACTCCAAGAGGAGACTGTGTGGCAGGCTGACCACCTATTAAGCAAGTGCAGCAAGGAGCCACGGTAAGTTTCTAGCTAGCATTAACTTCTTATGGCTGCATCCCTTCTTCTCAATTTCTGCCTTAAGACATACCCTAATCTAACTGCCTGTAGCTCAGGGCCAGAAGCAAGGATATGCATATTCTTGGTATCATTTGAATGGAAACATTCTGAAGTTTGTGAAGTTTGGAAATGTTAACCTTTTTGGGATAGGGGGCAGCATTTTCACTTTTGGATGAATAGCGTGCCCAGAGCGAACTGCCTCCTACTCTGTCCCAGATGCTAATATATGCATATTATTAGTAGTATTGGATAGAAAACACACTGACGTTTCTAAAACTGCTTGAATGATGTCTAAATATAACATAACTTATATGGCAGCCGAAAACCTGAGAAATATTCAACCAGGAAGTGGGACATCTGAGGTTTGTAGTTTTTCAAAGCTTGGCCTACCAAATACACATTGAGATATGGATGAGGTTGCACTTCCTAGGGCTTCCACTAGATGTCATCCGTCTTTAGAAACTGGTTTGAGGATTCTACTACAAAGGAGGGGCTCATGAGACCTCTGAGTCAGTGGTCTGGTAGAGAGCCTCGGTCTCATGACGCGCGCTCCCGACAGAGTTACCTCTCGTTCCAATGCTTTTCTGAAAACAAAGGAATTCTCCGGTTGGAACATTATTGATGTTTTATGTTAAAAACATCCTAACGATTGATTCCATACATCATTTGACATTTTTCTAAAGGACTGTAACGGAACCTTTCGAGTTTTTGTCTGGACGAAATGCTCACGCCTCATGAAGTTGGATTACTGGGCTGAACACGCTAACAACAAGTGGCTATTTGGACATAAATTATGGAATTTTATGGAACAAATCAGTCATTTATTGTCGAACTGGGATTCCTGGGAGTGCCTTCTGATGAAGATCATCAAATGTAAGTGAATATTTATGGTGTTGTTTCTAACTTTGTTGATTCCAAAATGGTGGATGTTCCTCTGGCTGTTTTGGGTTCTGAGCGCCGTTCTCAGATTATGCTTTTTCCGTAAAGTTTTTACAACATCTGACACAGCGGTTGCATTAAGGAGAAGTCTATCTTTAATTCTGTGAATAACACTTGTATCTTTTATCAATGTTTATTATGAGTATTTCTGCAAAAATCACCGGATGTTTTGGAATCAAAACATTACTGCACGTAAGGTGCCAATGTAAACTGAGATTTAAATATGGATATAAATATGCACATTATCGAACGTTTGTTTTATACATGTATTGTGTAACATGATGTCCTATGAGTGTCATCTGATGAAGATCATCAAAGGTTAGTGATTCATTTTATCTATATTTCTGCTTTTTGTGACTCCTATCTTTGGATGGAAAAATGGCTGTTTTTTGAGTTTGGAGGTGATCTAACATAATCATATGTTGTGCTTTAGCTGTAAAGCATTTTTGAAATCGGACACGATGGGTAGATTAACAAGATGGTTATCTTTCATTTGCTGTATTGGACTTGTTAATGTGTGAAAGTTACATATTTCAAAAAAATATTTTAGAATTTCGCACGCCGCCTTTTCTGCAGAACGTTGTCGAGCCTGCGCTAGAAAGGTTAATTGAATGTAGGAGAATATAACACAATAGATCTGGTAGAAGAAAAGAGAAAGAAAGAGCATACGTTTTCTGTTTTTTTATTGTTGTAGCATCACATGTACTAGAATGTACTAGAATAGCCAAACAGTCAGATAGGATGCTGAGGATAATTTAGATTGAGAACACAAGAGGGAAACTGTATTTGTGCAAAGTTTCAGACTGATAACTTCAGGAATGGGTGAGCTACATAGCATTTAGCATGAAGTCACCCAGGTGTCCCACACAAGTTGCTCAAATGTACCCAAGTGGCCGAATTGGTGAAATGATATAAAACCATATACAACAGTGCAAATAAACATATACAACATATCAAAAAGCACACACAAAAAATATATATAAAAATGTTTTAACAAATATATATTAAAAAAATAGGGGTAGACCCTTTGGAAGACCCTCAATCCTCTACACAATATTTTGCTGCTGATGCCATGTCCCATTGCAGTCTCTTTCTGCTGTAAAGCAGAGGCAAACCGAACAAGTGGTGAAGGTGATGGGGGACTTCATGTGACAAAGAACACAACGACGCCTCCATGCTGTGCCCTTTTGGCCCTGAGGCACATTCATGCCTGCAGTTATGAATTTTGGCATGTGAACACCACTGGTGGCAGAAGTAGAGGGGGCAGAGGTATCCCATCCACTTCACAAACAGCAGGCCATCTTCACAGATCCATCGCATGGTACCCCTCTCAGCCTGCTTAGGCATGTTGTTCACCTTTGTCTTCGGAAAGCCCACTCTGTTGGTCCGAATGGTGCCACAAGCCCACACCTCCAGCGTCCTCAGGTCTGCAAACAGGGTAGGGCTTGTGTAGAAGTTGTCCACAAAAAGTTTGTAGCCCTTCCCCAGCAGTTGAAAATCCAATAACTCCATGACGGAATCATAACGGAGTCCCTTACCAGTCGCAAAACTGCTTTTCCCCTCATAAACAAAAACATTGCACATGTATGCACACACATAATCAGCCAAAACAAACAGCTTGTAACCCCATTTTGTTGGGTTTGTTACACATGTATTGTTTTAGGCCAATTCTGGCCTTTGAGGCTACCATCCTCTCATCTATGGACATGTTCTGGGCGGGCTGAAAATGGGTCTTGCAGGCATCAACCATGCTGGGGTAGAGAGGTTTGACTTTGCAGAGCCTGTCGAACCTTGCAGTGCCTCTGCTCCTGTCATTGTCCTCATCAACTTTTGGGTCACTGATGTGAAGCGCCCGTGAGATATTTAGAAACCTTGTAGAAGACATGACAGTGGGGGGGAAAGGCAGTTGATAGAGTGGGGATCTTTTCCAGTAATCCTTGAGGGTTTTTAACTTCACCAGTCACATGTAAATGACCATTGAAAGGTAGCAGAAAAGGTCTGACATGGAAATGTCTTTCCTGCTGGCTTCTTAGCCCCATACTTGTTTGTATTACACACCAGGGAATCAACAACTGACAGGGTGAAAAACAGTTGAAAAAGTTGCATGGGGCTGTATTTTGTCCAGCTGAGGTCCTGGTGGCCTTTTTGGTCTGAATATTGGAGGATGTGGCTCCACAGCTCATATTTCTGTGTGTTCGTTATATTACAATTAAGACTGATTTGACATTTGATAGAACAGTCTGACTGAGTGATGGTAGGCAGCAGCAGGGTCGTAAGCATTGTAATGACGTTGGCCTGGGGGGTAGGTTTATGACAGTCATAAATACCTCTTCCCCCCTTTTCCTCCCTCTACCCTACTGAGGTTACATTTGCAAAACCCTTGGTTAACATAGAGATTCTGGGAACATCAGAAGGTGGGGGGAAATTAACTATATTCTGGTAATCTGACCAATTGAACATATGCGGTGGTACTTAATGAATATGATGTCAGTTCGGTTGTCATCTGAGACATTCTCATCATTGATAAGATGACAAACTCTACAGTGGAAAGTCTACACTTCAGAGTTATCAGATTTACATGAAATTGTTGTTCAATTGAAATATTTGAATATGAAATTATTCGTGATGGGATGAAATGTGATTTTAGCTTCTAAAATGTGAGATTTGGGTTTTCATAAGACAGGGCTCTGCTCAATCAGTGGCCCGCCCCTGTGAAGGGACATGGGCTATAAAACGTTTCAAACACGCCTTTAAATATGTGTATGTGTAATTCTGTGTTAGTTAGTTAGGCATTTAGTAAATAAATGATTAAACCCAATTTTGTATTGCTGATTCAAATTGTTAGCCAGGGTTCGTGCAGACAACCAAGAATGTACAACTTTCAGATGAGACTGAATTAAGATGACGATTAATATTGACTGCTATTGATGTAAAATATTACTAGGTCTTTAAGAGTTTATTCGGAAGATAACAGCTCTATTAATATTATTTCGTGGTGCCCGACTTTCCAGTTAATTACATTTACATGATTAGCTCAATCAGGTAATATTAATTACGGAGAAATTATTTTATAGAATAGCATGTCATATCACTTAATCCAGCATAGCCAAAGACACAACATATTTCATTCAAACAGCACTTTAATGCGTTTGCCAGCAGCTCTTAGCAATGCTTGAGGCACAGCTCTGTTTATGACTTCAAGCTTATCAACTCCCGAGATTAGGCTGGCAATGCTAAAGTGCCTATAAGAACATCCAATAGTCAAAGGTATATGAAATACAAATGGTATAGAGAGAAATAGTCTTATAATTCCTATAATAACCATAACCTAAAACTTCTTAACTGGAAATATTGAAGACTCATGTTAAAAGGAACCACCAGCTTTCATATGTTCTCATGTGCTGAGCAAGGAACTTAAACGTTAGCTTTTTTACATGGCACATCTTGCACTTTTACTTTCTTCTCCAACACTTTGTTTTTGCATTATTTAAACCAAATTGAACATGTTTCATTATTTATTTGAGACTAAATAGATGTTATTTATGTATTATATTAAGTTAAAATAAAATTGTTCATTGTTCATTCAGTATTGTTGTAATTTTTCATTATTACAAATATATATATAAAAAATTTAAAAACAACCGATTAATCAGTATCGGCATTTTTTGGTCCTCCAATAATCGCTATCGGTGTTGAAAAATCATAATCGGTCGACCTCTAATAAACACATGTACACATGGATTTTGCAATGTAGATATGTGGTAGTGGTGGAGTACGGGCCTGAGGGCACACACATTGTCGTGAAATATGTGAATGTATTGTAATGTTTTTAAAATTGTATAAATTGCCTTACATTTGCTGGACCACAGGAAGAGTAGTTGCTGCCTTGGCATAATAAATACAAAAACAAACAGCAGTTTGAAAAAGGTTTGAGAATGGCAGTTGGAGAAATTGGTTCTCGGATAAAGTGGTCAACTTCATAGCTCTGTTCACTGTTGGAAGCTTGGGGATTCCCTAACCAACTCATGCTCTTATTCACTTTTCTCTATAAGAATAGTTTCCTTGAAATAAAGCAGAAGACGCTTTTCCCATTACTCTCTAAGATGTCAGGAGGACTGGAATCAGAATTCTAATGTTGCCTGCCATATGTCTGGCTTCTCCTGAAGAACATGAGGCGATGATCTAGGTTTTCCTGCTCCTCCAGCTTAACTTGGCGGCAAGTAGCGTTGGGCCAGTAACCGGTTCAAATCCCTGAGCCGACTAGGTGAAAAATGTGTCTATGTGCCCTTGAGCAAGGAACTTAACCCTAATTGCTCCTGTAAATTGCTCTGGATAATTACTAAAATGAAAAGGCACCCTATTGCTTGTCTTTATTTACTAAGATGGAATGCTTCAGTGACAGGTGCCTCAGTCTCTACATTGACAAGTGTAGATTCTACTGGCCAAGCGACGAGTTGCATTCCTACAGGTGTTTGCCAGGGCACTAAGTATTCCACAGTATGTCAACACAAACACCCTCAACATCACAACATATTAAGCACTTTGTGAACACTGCTGATGTAAAAGCGCTTTACAAAACATATTCGGTGGAATTGTATTGTATTACAGTACAGTTAGTAACAATTTTAGAAGGATCCACATGGAGTGCTCTGTGGTAACGGTAACAACCAGCCCTTTCCTACATTTTTCTGCCCACACAGTGGAAATGCAGCAATGGCAGTATGGTAGTGGGAGTATAGTATCATAAACCCCACTCACTCAACAAAACAATGCACAGTATATCAACAGACTCCTAGGGTGTTCCTCTTCAAAAGGGGATATTTTCCCTTCTCACTTCCCAGTGAGATTCCATGGGGTGGTCTGTGTACTGCTGGATAGCAATTAGCAACTCATTAGAAGCATTAGAACAGCAAAAGTCCCCGTGGCTTCCTGTATCCCACAGAGACTCATTGACCCTGACCTCGGAGGAGGAGTTCTCTTTAGTCTCTGTCACGCACGTACGAACGCACACACACACACACACACACACACACACACACACACACACACACACATGCAGGCACGCACACATGCAGGCACGCACACACACACACACACACAGTCCTGAAATAATCCCATTATCAAACAACACTGTAGCTGATCTCAAATCTAATTTGAGGGAAACATATTGTCCCCGAGTAAGGCAGTGAGCTATGAGAGATAGCAGCCGAAAGGTAACCACCTGACTTCAAAGGGTGAAGTACAGGATGGCCACCATGTGTCTGAGAGACCATTAAGACTTGGCTAGACCAAATAAAAGCAATGCGGGAAGACAGAAAGACTTCCTGAAAGCAATTTACTATTCAGTCCATGGTATAGTACTCTGGGACTTTCAAGATAAGGACAACTTACTGTACCTGCAGTTTGCTCACATGAAATGTGTAGTCCATCAGAAATACCAAACCTATGACCTAGTAATGGCCTGGTAATGATTTAGTAATGACCTCAACTTCTCACACTTTGCTACAGGGCAATTCCACAGTAATGGAATTATGCTTTAACTCTGGGGGGGTTTCCACTTTAAAATGTATGCCAAACAAAAACCACTGATTTCAAAGTTTAACAAACCTATGCACAATGACTACTTTTAACGATTTCCACTGGAAAATTTTGAAAAAATAATTTTGTGAAACAACTGTGTAGATGCAAACTTTGGTAATGGAATTTCAGTGAAATATCCCTCAGGGTTTTATGCGACCACATTTTCCAAAAACTCTTAAATATCTGCTCCGAATTAAAATTCAAATATGTCTGCAGAAGGAATGGGAAGTCAACTATGACATGACACCTTGAGTTTGAAAAATATATTTTGCTACTGAACTACAGGAAGTGACGTGGATTTACACCCTGTAACAGAATTACAGTAACGGAATTTCATCATGGGTACCTGTACTACACAGACATGCATGATTATGGATATGCATGTCATTCTCTTCATGTTTCACAAGCGCAGCACAGCAGTGTAGAGTATAGCTCAGTACAGTACAATATACTGTACTATACTACATTACTCTACTTTACTCTGCTCACTGTACTGTACTGTGCTATCCAAACTTGTGAAACATGATGATAGATTCAAACTGGTCCAGTCCGGTCCGTCTGTGGACGTTAACATCATGGCCAGGGTGGACTGACCAAATGTCAACTTATTTTCAACGTCCATGGATCTCCGGTGTCAGTCGATGCTCAATGGGTGAGGATGCTGGTTAAAGTAAATGGAAAGAGAGGGGGCTCATGGGTAGGTCGGTGCCAGTATGATCCGGGACAGGTGACATTAATTGGAGAGTGAGAAACAGGCAGAGAGAGGGAGGGGTTGTCCAGAGAGACTGTTTTAACAGAAGGAGAAAGAAAACAGTTATTAGCTGAACATAACACTATGCCAGTAGAAGGGAGGACAGTAGCAGGTGACCCTATGAGCTGAACATAACACCATGCCAGTAGAAGGGAGGACAGTAGCAGGTGACCCTATGAGCTGAACATAACACTATGCCAGTAGAAGGGAGGACAGTAGCAGGTGACCCTATGAGCTGAACATAACACTATGCCAGTAGAAGGGAGGACAGTAGCAGGTGACCCTATGAGCTGAACATAACACTATGCCAGTAGAAGGGAGGACAGTAGCATTAGAAGGGAGGACAGTAGCAGGTTTCCCAACTGTGGCTTGTGACTATTATGATTTCCCATTTTAGCCAATTCAGTTGCAGATCTGTTACAGATTTTTTGGTAATCCTGTTACCAATTTGGTAATGGAATTATGAGTTTTAATCACTTAATAATTCATAAACAAAATTTATATCAGTAATATCACAATAATGAATTGATAGGCCTACCATTAGTTGTTACTTCTGTGAAATGTCATAATCCTCACACTTCTTTTTCTTAAATATGTGGGGTTTTGGTAATGGAATTACAAGGCACAAGGCAATTTTTCTTAAACTTTTTGAAGGTAAACAATTTCACAAAAACTAAATCTAAGTGTTGATATTAATTGACAGGGGTCTTAACCTCCACATGATTGTGTTGGTGTAATTATCCAGAAATGAAAGCCTTTACTTATGCCTAATTCTTTAGATGGAAAACGGTTGAAAAATGTATCTATGCCTTCAGTTCACACAAATATAGACTCTTAGCTTTCATTTGACACCGATTTGATATGCTCCTATGACCTTCACATGTTGGTGCTCATGGGACCTTTTACATGTAAATGACCTGCTAGGACTATTGTGCGGAAGCCAGCATATCCATTGGTTGCTTTTGACCAATGTATGTATCTGGCACTTTTCAGAGAATTTCCATTGCATACTCCTCACATCCTCTCTCCTCACCTCAAAACCCATTGGTCCCTCCCCCCTGACCTTCTCCTCCAATTGGTTTTGAGAAGGAGACCAGGAGTATGCAATTGATATTCTCCCTGTGTGTTTCTGAAGATCCTAGCTTTGAGCTGCATACTGTTTATTCCTGCCCCTTCATGTGTATTTTGGGCCAGAGGCGCGGGGGTATTTATAGCTGGCTTTAGAAGTCTCTCTGTCTGTACCATGCCTGAACAAGGACAATTTTGGTAACTGAACTTGAAGCAGCAGGGCAGCTAAATACATCTGCGTCCTAAATTGCACCCCATTTCCCTATGGGCCCTGGTCCAAAGTAGTGCACTATATAGGGTGACATTTGGGACATAATCTACTACTACTCACTCCCCTCTTGGATAATAATACTAGCAAAGAACAGTTCACTTAGTAGGCGTGCTGACATTCCATTTCCAATATCAACTTGCAGTATAATGCTATCTGAGTTCCACAGCTGATTAAAATATTTTTTTAAACACAACATTTTTCCCTAAACAATCACAATTCAATGTGAGGATGCTCATCCTCGAACTTAGATTACTCCTACACTAGTTCAGGCAGGAGTGGTTAGGATGGTCATCCCCTAGCCTAGATTACTCCTACACTAGTTCAGGCAGGAGTGGTTAGGATGATCGTCCCCTACCCTAGATTACTCCTACACTAGTTCAGGCAGGAGTGGTTAGGATGATCGTCCCCTAGCCTAGATTACTCCTACACTAGTTCAGGCAGGAGTGGTTAGGATGATCGTCCCCTAGCCTAGATTACTCCTACACTAGTTCAGGCAGGAGTGGTTAGGATGATCGTCCCCTAGCCTAGATTACTCCTACACTAGTTCAGGCAGGAGTGGTTAGGATGGTCGTCCCCTAGCCTAGATTACTCCTACACTAGTTCAGGCAGGAGTGGTTAGGATGGTCGTCCCCTAGACTAGATTACTCCTACACTAGTTCAGGCAGGAGTGGTTTAGCAGGAGTGGTTAGGATGGTCATCCCCTAGCCTAGATTACTCCTACACTAGTTCAGGCAGGAGTGGTTAGGATGGTCATCCCCTAGCCTAGATTACTCCTACACTAGTTCAGGCAGGAGTGGTTAGGATGATCGTCCCCTAGCCTAGATTACTCCTACACTAGTTCAGGCAGGAGTGGTTAGGATGATCGTCCCCTAGCCTAGATTACTCCTACACTAGTTCAGGCAGGAGTGGTTAGGATGGTCGTCCCCTAGCCTAGATTACTCCTACACTAGTTCAGGCAGGAGTGGTTAGGATGGTCGTCCCCTAGACTAGATTACTCCTACACTAGTTCAGGCAGGAGTGGTTAGGATGATCGTCCCCTAGCCTAGATTACTCCTACACTAGTTCAGGCAGGAGTGGTTAGGATGATCGTCCCCTAGCCTAGATTACTCCTACACTAGTTCAGGCAGGAGTGGTTAGGATGATCGTCCCCTAGCCTAGATTACTCCTACACTGTCAGTCACACCCTTTATTTCCTCACAGCTCATCATAATACCAGCTGTGGGAATGACAATACATCCCCTTCATCCTCTACAAACACAGGTGTTGCAGCCAAAACAACATAGCAATGAAGTTAACCTGATAAAATACTTAAATAGATGAAACCCTATTAAACCATATTCAGAAACGTTTTGGGAGGACAATGGAAGTTCACTTCAAAAACAGTTGATAATTGTTAAAACCATTTGTTTTGGTGTATAGCTCTTCAGGGTATTTCAATAAAACACTTAACAAGACCCAGGCCATATCCCATATGGTATTCTATTCCCCTGGCATCCGCCATACCCAGAGTCGTCCGTCGGACTGCCAGATGGTGAAAAGCGTGATTCATCACTCCAGCGTTTCCACTGCTCCAGAATCCAAAAGATGGTGATCGTTACACCACTCCAGATAATGCTTGGCATTGCACATGATGATCTTAGGCTTGTGTTTCAGCTGCTCGGACATGGAAACCCATTTCATGAAGCTCCAGTTTTTGTGCTGATGTTGCTTCCAGAGGCTGCAAATGAGGACAGAAGACTTTTACACGCTACACGCTTCAGCACTCGGTGGTCTCATTCTGCGAACTTGTTTGGTCTACCACTTTGTGACTGAGCCGTTGTTGCTCCTAGACGTTTCCACTTCACAATAACAGCACTTACAGTTGACCGGGACAGCTACTGCAGGGCAGAAATGTGATGAACTGACTTGTTGGAAAGGTGGGATCCTATGGCGGTGCCACGTTGACAGTCACAGATCTCTTCAGTAAGGCCATTCTACTGCCAATGTTTGTCTACGGAGAATGGATGGCTGTGTGTTCGATTTTATAGACCTGTCAGCAACGGGTGTGGCTGAAATCGCCAAATCCACTCATTTGAAGTGGTGTCCACATACTTTTGTATATATAGTGTATCTTAAAGACGTGTTTTTTTGGAAACAGAATGACAGGACACTAGGCAAATAATTTCTCCAAAACTAAATAAAAGTGTTGATATTAGTTGGCAGGGGTTTTTACTTCAACATTATTGTGTTTTGATGTATTTCTAATACCTTAAGAATTTTTCTGGTGGATGTTTTCTAAGACCCCTTTTCTATATGTTTGACCAGAAATCAAAGCCTTTGATTATTCCTAACTTTTAGGATAAAACATTTTTGAAAAAGATAATATGTGCGTTAATTTCTCCAAAATGTAAACTTTTGACACCAAATTTGAAACTAAGACTTAGGTCCCTGGTAATGTGCCCAACAGAAAGCAGAGGTTAAATAACTAAGCCCTGCCCTGTCAATGTAAATATAGGAGTGCTACTGCACTGGGAGGTCAGGGGTCAGCAGTTGCTCCTGACCCTGGGGGAGAGGCTGGTAGGCCGGAAGGCGAGCAAAGTTTTTCCCACTCTACTGTCCCTGCAGACTGGGAAACAGAGAAGAGAGACAGAGGAGGTGTCCCAAAGGCGTCCCTGGGCTCTGGTCAAAAGTAATGAACTAAATAAGGAATAGATTTCCCATTTGGGATGCAGCCAGTCAAAGTCAGAGCTCTCAGCCCTGATGAATCCACAGTCTGTTATTTATCTGCCGTCAGCGGGGGCCGGCACACACAGTACATGCAGCTGCTTAATTGGCTAGCGATCCCAGGTCCCCCAGAAGAGGCTTTGGAGCAGCAGATTGATTGGCTACGGCTGCATAACTCCTCTTTGTTTACACAACAACCACCTGGACGCATGGCCATCTACTTTAGAATCAGACAGAATCAGAGAGTTCTGTCATGTAGACAGCCACACACAATTACACACTCACAATTGCACACTCACAATTGCACACTCACAATTGCACACTCAGGCTTGTCCAGAAGAAATATTAATACAATTTCATTATATCAGGATGCAGCAACAGAGGCCCTGCTCCAATCACATTAGTCACTGACTGACTGGAAATATAACTGCTATCACTGGTTGTCTATTGTAGGGATATGGCCTACTGGCTACAGTGTACTGTGCTGCAGACTCTACTGAGAGCAGTGCTGTAGCAGAGAGGGGACGTCTGGCTGTCTGAAGGAATTAAGGGACCGGGCTGGCAGCCTCTCCAGATGTCTGCACTGTGCCGTAGCAGAGAGGTGACGTCTGACTGTCTGAAGGAATTAAGGGACCGGGCTGGCAGCCTCTCCAGATGTCTGCACTGTGCCGTAGCAGAGAGGTGACGTCTGGCTGTCTGAAGGAATTAAGGGACCGGGCTGGCAGCCTCTCCAGATGTCTGCACTGTGCCGTAGCAGAGAGGTGACGTCTGGCTGTCTGAAGGAATTAAGGGACCGGGCTGGCAGCCTCTCCAGATGTCTGCACTGTGCCGTAGCAGAGAGGTGACGTCTGGCTGTCTGAAGGAATTAAGGGACCGGGCTGGCAGCCTCTCCATATGTCTGCACTGTGCCGTAGCAGAGAGGTGACGTCTGGCTGTCTGAAGGAATTAAGGGACCGGGCTGGCAGCCTCTCCAGATGTCTGCACTGTGCCGTAGCAGAGAGGTGACGTCTGGCTGTCTGAAGGAATTAAGGGACCGGGCTTGGCAGCCTCTCCAGATGTCTGCAGGGTCAGTCATACGGTGATGATAGAACAGTGTGTGAACCCTGAGGCAAGGAACAGAGCACAACCTTTTTTTGCAACTTTCTCAAATTATGAGAGGGACAGCAGGACATGGGGCTGAGAGGGACAAGAGGCTGAAATGGATAGGAGGCTGAGAGGGACAAGAGGACATAGAGGAGGAGTGGAGGAGACAGGGGGCTGAAAGGGATAGGAGGCTGAGAGGGACAAGAGGACAGTGAGGAGGAGTGGAGGAGACAGGGGGCTGAAAGGGATAAGAGGACAGGGGGCTTAGAGGGACAGGAGGCTGAGAGGGACAGGAGGACAGGGGGCTTTGAGGGACAGGGTCTGAGAGGGACAGGAGGACAGGGGGCTGAGAGGGACAGCAGGACAGGGGGCTTAGAGGGACAGGGGCTGAGAGGGACCAGAGGACAGTGAGGAGAAGTGGAGAGGACAGGGGGCTGAGAGGGACAGGAGGACAGGGGGATTAGAGGGACAGAGGCTGAGAGGGACAAAAGGACAGTGAGGAGGGGAGAGGACAGAGGGCTGAGAGGGACAGGAGGACAGGGGGATTAGAGGGACAGGGGCTGAGAGGGACAAGAGGACAGTGAGGAGGAGTGGAGAGGACAGGGGGCTGAGAGGGACAGGAGGACAGGGGGCTTAGAGGGACAGGGGCTGAGAGGGACAGGGGCTGAGAGGGACAGGAGGACAGTGAGGAGGAGTGGAGAGGACAGGGGGCTGAGAAGGACAGCAAGACAGGGGGCTGAGAGGGACAGGGGCTGAGAGGGACAGGAGGACAGTGAGGAGGAGTGGAGAGGACAGGGGGCTGAGAGGGACAGGGGCTGAGAGGGACAGGAGGACAGTGAGGAGGAGTGGAGAGGACAGGGGGCTGAGAGGGACAGGAGGACAGTGAGGAGGAGTGGAGAGGAGAGGGGGATTAGAGGGACATGAGGACAGGGGGATTAGAGGGACATGCAACTGAGGCTATGAACGGAACACTGGACATGTCAGGCCAGGCATGAGGCATCATCAAGATGTGCAGTACGCCACTCATAACTCAATCAGTCAACGCTGCATCATGCATTTTACTGAGCTCTACTGCATGATGCATTTTACTGAGCTCTACTGCATGATGCATTTTACTGAGCTCTACTGCATGATGCATTTTACTGAGCTCTACTGCATGATGCATTTTACTGAGCTCTATTGCAGTATACAATCACTACCCACATACTGTAAGAATATTGGCCTGTTACCATTACAGGAACTATGATCATATTTGTTACAACAGTAATTATGTCTGTATGGCTTCAGCTGTGTTTCAGAATGAAACACTGAAGTGCTTTGATAATGTGTCGTAATATTTGGATGTACTGCTGGATTCTCCCGTTGCACTTAGCCATCCCGGATCCGGGATCGTGAATACAGCCTCAAGCTCATTACCATTACGCAATGTTAACTATTCATGAAAATCGCAAATGAAATGAAATAAATATGCTAGCTCTCAAGCTTAGCCTTTTGTTAACAACACTGTCATCTCAGATTTTCAAAATATGCTTCTCAACCATAGGAAAACAATCATTTGTGTAACAGTAGCTAGCTAGCGTAGCATTTAGCGTTAGCATTAGCGTTAGCATTCAGCAGGCAACATTTTCATAAAAATCAGAAAAGCATTCAAATAAAATAATTTACCTTTGAAGAACTTCAGATGTTTTCAATGAGGAGCCTCTGTTAGATAGCAAATGTTCAGTTTTTCCTGAAAGATAATTTGTTTAGGAGAAATCGCTCCGTTTGGTGCGTCACGTTTGGCTACCAAAAAAACCCGAAAATCCAGTCATCAAAACGCCGAACTTTTTTCCAAATTAACTCCATAATATCGACTGAAACATGTCAAACGTTGTTTAGAACCAATCCTCAAGGTGTTTTTCACATATCTCTTCGATGATATATCGTTCGTGGAAGTGTGCTTTCTGTCCTGAATCCCAGGAGAAAATGCCTGCAACTGAAGATTACGCACCAATTTAGACAAAGGACACCGGGCGGACCCCTGGAAAATGTAGTCTCTTGTGGCCAATCTTCCAATGATATGCCTACAAATACTTCACAATGCTGCAGACATCTTGAAGAAACGACAGAAAGCGCAGGCTCGTTCCTGGTGCATTCACAGCCATATAAGGAGACATTGGAAAACAGAGCTTCAGAAATTCTGCTAATTTCCTGTTTGAAGTTTCATCTTGGTAACATGAGTTCTGTGGCACTCACAGATAATATCTTTGCAGTTTTGGAAACGTTAGACTGTTTTCTTTCCAAAGCTGTCAATTTTATGCATAGTCGAGCATCTTTTCGTGACAAAATATTGCGCTTAAAAACGGGCACGTTTTTTTATCCAATAATGAAATAGCGCCCCCATAGATTCAACAAGTACAGAGCCTGGTCCTCTGAAGAAAGATAAGCAGCATATGTTCTCATACAAAACCAGTCTGATCGCTGTCTCACAACTATTGGAACAAAAGTTTTAAAACACCTATTTATTCAAGGGTTCTTCTTTATTTTTACTATTTTCTACATTGTAGAATAATAGTGAAGACATCAAAACTATGAAATAACACATATGGAATCAAGTAGCACAACAGAGTAAGAGGACAAGTACCGACACCTCAGAAGTCCTCAAATGGCAGCTTCACTAAATAGTCCCCACAAAACACCAGTCTTAACGTCTACAGTGAAGAGGCGACTCTGCTGGCCTTCTAGGCAGAGTTCCTCTGTCCAGTGTCTGTGTTCTTTTGCCCATCTAAATCTTTTCCATTTATTGGCCAGTCTGAGATATGGCTTTTTCTTTGCAACTCTGCCTAGAAGACCAGCATACCGGAGTTGCCTCTTCATTGTTGACATTGAGACTGGTGTTTTGCGGGGACTATTTAATGAATCTCGCGAACGCGCTTTTGTTAAATCATCACCCGTTTGGCGAAGTTGAGGTAGGGTGATGATTCGATGATAAATTAACATGCACCGCATTGATTATATGCAACGCAAGACAAGCTAGTTAACCAAGTAATATCATCAACCATGTGTTGTTAACTTGTGATTATGGGAAGATTGATTGTTTTTATAAGAAAAGTAAAATGCTAGCAAGCAACTTACCTTGGCTCCTTGCAGTCAAAAGGTCCAATTGACGCTGCACTCGCGTAACAGGTGGTCAGCCTGCCACGCAGTTTCCTCATGGATTGCAATATAATCGGCCATAATCGGCTTCGAAAAAGGCAGATTACCGATTGTTATGAAAACTTGAAATCGTCCCTAATTAATCGGCTACGACGATTAATCGGTCGTCCTCGATTTCTGATCAATTCAATGTTATTTTAATGGACAAAAAAATTGCTTTTCTTTCAAAACAAGGACATTTCTAAGTGACCGCAAACTTTTGAACGGTAGTGTATATTGGGAGTATTATTATTATTTCACTTATAATTCACTGTATAATTCCACCCACTGTAAATCCAGTGGGTCAGAAGTTTACATACACTAAGTTGACTGTTCCTTTAAACAGCTTGGAAAATTCCATAAAAATTTGTCATGGCTTTAGAAGCTTCTGATAAGGTAATTGAAATCATTTGAGTCAATTGGAGGTGTACCTGTGGATGTATTTCAAGGCCTACCTTAAAACTCAGTGCCTCTTTGCTTGACATCTTTTATTTTAAATCAAAAGATATCAGCCAAGACCTCAGAAAAAAAATGTAGACCTCCACAAGTCTGGTTCATCCTTGGGACCAATTTCCAAACGCCTGAAGGTACCACGTTCATCTGTACAAACAATAGTACGCAAATATAATCACCATGGGACCACGCAGCCGTCATACCGCTCATGAAGGAGACAGGTTCTGATGAATGTACTTCGGTGCGAAAAGTGCAAATCAATCCTAGAACAACAGCAAAGGACCTTGTGAAGATGCTGGAGGAAACAGGTACAAAAGTACCTATATCCACAGTAAAATGAGTCCTATATCGACATAACCTGAAAGAGCGCTCAGCAAGGAAGTATTTCATTGCTCCAAAACCGCCATAAAAAAGTCAGACTATGGTTTGCAACTGGATATGAGGACAAAGATTGGACTTTTTTGCAGAAATGTCCTCTGGTCTGATGAAACAAAAATAGAACTGTTTGGCCATAATGACCATCGTTATGTTTGAAGGAAAAAGGGGGAGGCTTGCAAGCCGAAGAACACCATCCCAACCGTGAAGCACGGGGGTGGCAGCATCATGTTGTGGGGGTGCTTTGCTGCAGGAGGGACTGGTGCACTTCACAAAATAGATGGCATCATGAGGAAATAAATTATGTGGATATATTGAAGCAACATCTCAAGACATCAGTCAGGAAGTTAAAGCTTGGTCGTAAATGTGTCTTCCAAATGGACAATGAATTCAAGCATACTTCCAAAGTTGTGGCAAAATAGACTAAGAACAACAAAGTCAAGGTATTGGAGTGACCATCACAAAGCCCTGACCTCAATCCCATTGAAAATGTGTGAGCAGAACTGAAAAAGCCCGTGCGAGCAAGGAGGCCTACAAAACTGACTCAGTTACACCAGCTCTGTCAGGAGGAATGGGCCAAAATTCACCAAACTTATTGTGGGAAGCTTGTGGAAGGCTACCCGAAAAGTCTGACCCAAGTTAAACAATTTAAAGGCAATGCTACCAAATACTAATTGAGTATATGTAAACTTCTGACCCACTGGGAATGGTGATGAAATAAATAAAAGCTGAAATAAATAATTCTCTCTACTATTATTCTGACATTTCACATTCTTAAAATAAAGTGGTGATCCTAACTGACCTAAGAATGATCATTTTTACTAGGACTAAATGTCAGGAATTGTTAAAAACTGAGTTTAAATGTATTTGGCTAAGGTGCATGTAAACTTCCGACTTCAACTGTATACTGTAGCTAAGAAAGTAATAATTAGTGTATGTTGTGTAGTAAGCTGTTTGTATCCCATGCGCCTCACCCTAATCATTTGGTCTGTTTACCCCTCTTAATTTTACCTAAACATGCCAATGTGCTGCACATGTAGCCTATAACCTGTTTTTTAGAAATGTCATCATCTAATATTGTCTTAGCTGTCATTGTCTGCTTATATGCCCCCTTTATTTATCATACCATTCTGACTTGATGTACAGGGAAAATACTGTAAGAGCAGCCCATGTTCTGCATTCTGTTGCTGTACATTTCAAAAGTGCTGAACACACAGTTTTATTGACTACGTCCGTCTTACTGTAGCTCGCTCATTAATGTCTTAATAAAAATTACGGAATGCCTCTCATCCGCTCATCATTCCCTTATCACTTATGCCATAGTTTGTACATCTCAATTGTCTGTAGAAACCACATTTGTTTAAACATAAAGTCTTCATATCTCGAAATCAATGTCATGTGGTTACTCAAAATTCAATACAATACAAATGTAAAAGTAACTTCTATTGCCATTATGTAAAAATAGCCTTCATAAACCAACAAATAAAAACATTGCAGCATGCAGGAAGAAAATATCCTGATAAAAATAAATATCCTATAAAATACATTGGCTACACATGGCGTGTCTGCAAGGCACTTGTATCAACTATTAACTTGGTCAGCCCAAGCTCATGATAGGCCCTCAGAGTTTCCTGCGCCAGTGAGCTCCGGACAGACAGAGTTGTAGGCTATTTGTGCAAGGGATAAGAAGTAATCAGGTAGTCTTATTTTATGATGTTTCCTTCGGATCACAGCATCACATTTTTTTCCCCTTTCATGCTGGAAAGAATTTTCAAATAGGCAACGTTGAGGAACTATTGTCCTTCTCAATGGATGTTAAAACAGACTTTGTTTACTTGCTGTTTGCGGCGGAGACAAAAATACTTTGAGAAGCTCCACAGTTATGGTGAGCTAGGACAATCAGAAATAGTATCAGATCTCCAAATGGGCACATTTATAGGCCTACATTTGTGCTCAGGCCAGGTAGCCTAGATCTACTTCTATGCCTAATAAGGTGCGTTTCTTTACTGAATATTGACAAGAGCACTCCAAACAAAAGACAATAAATGGACAACTCGTACATGGTATGAAATAAACCAAAACTTTTCTCACAAAAACAAAAACAGGTATTTTCGCACTAATTTATGGTAAATAAAGCAACTTCAATGGCTAATTTCTCTAAACAGCGAGAAAAAACAGCACCAGATTCACAAGAAATACATTACAATGAAGAAGCAATACTCCAAACCGCATCAATATAAATAAAGAGAACTGATACTGCATACTGGTTGTTGAAAAGTTTGGTTCAAATCGGATGTTGGGTAATATACTGGTGTAATATTACGCACATCCTATAAATTAAAAAAGGGCCAAATTTGGTGCAATCTATTAGCTTATTTAATTTGATCTCTGAGAAATTGGTCAACAAAATAATGTTTCAGGAATGCTAATCTTACGTTTCTAACTACAGAACCTATTTCAGAACAATCTGAGATTGTGGGTGTCATGCCTTGCTGAACTGACATGGAATGACCCGTCTCCAACTCCTGGCAGCACAGGTGACAAAGGAGAAGACAGCCCACCGCAGCCAGCCCACAAACTGCTTTGACAGACACACAACCCACAGCAGCCTTTGACAGACACACAGTTCAGAGGCTGAGCAAAAAGGCCTCTGTTAAAATCTCTATGTGTGTCCCAAATAGCATCATATTCCCTATATCACTAATACCTTTGACCTTACACAGCTAGTTAAAGGGCCAACCAGGGTGACTTGTTACTCTAAAACACAGATTGATTTGGTGTTCAGTAATAAACCAGAGAGAGTGACTAAATCATTCAATATGGTAACTGGGCTGTCTGATCATAATCTGACACTTATAGCCAGAAAGCTGTCTAAGAGCAGGTTTAACCTCTCTACTGTTAGAAAGCCGGATCAACTCAGAATACCTAAGAGTGAATTAAACTATTTTGAAAAAGCAATTAAGGGAATAAACTGGAATGATCTCTTGTCCTATACAGACGTGGAAGCTGATAGTCAGGTTTTTCTATCCACAATCCAGACTACAATAAATGGCTTCCTAAAGAAAATCAAATCCAAACCTGGCCAAAAGAGCACTCTTCCTTGGCTAAATGGAGAAATCTGAAAATTGATGAAAGAACGAGATTATGCTCTAAAAATAGCCCTAAAATCTAAATTAGAGCATGACAGACGTAGGTTTACCATGTTGAGAAATAAGGTGATGAAAGAAATCAGACAGGCCAAGGCAAACTTTTTTATTAACATAATTGGTGAAGCAAAGGGAAATTCTAAATTGATTATGGGAGAATCTAAAAAAGTTAACAGGGAAAGACCATAGTAACACTGCAAAAAGACTAGAAATCATGGTGAATAACAATCTAACACAGGATGCAGTCGAAATAGCAATAGCCTTCAATTCCTACTTTATTGACTCTGTCAGGGCACTGACACAGAACCCCTCCACTTGTTTCTTGGGCTCAGTGCTAGTGAATGACACTCAACCTGTCTTCATCATAAGGGAGGTTTCTGAGTCAAAGGTGAACAAGGTGATTAGCTCACTAAAGAACTCTAAAGCCAAAGATGTGTTTGGGATGGACTCTACCTTTCTTAAAAACTACAAAGAGTCACTCATTGGCCCCATTAATAAGGTCACCAACACATCTATTGGTCTCGGTGTGTTTCCAAGGGTATGGAAGTCGGCCATAATAACGGCCATCTTTAAATCAGGTGACCCTGCGGACGTGAGTAACTACAGGCCCATTAGTATACTACCTGTGGTGTCAAAGGTTGTTGAAAAGTGTGTAGCAGAACAACTGATTGCCCACCTCAACAACAGCCCCTTCACATTACACTCCATGCAGTTTGGCTTCAGAGCGAAACACTCCACAGAAACGGCCAACTGCTTTCTTCTGGAAAATGTGAAGTCCAAGATGGACAAAGGGGGTGCTGTTGGGGCTGTGTTTCTGGACCTAAGGAAGGCTTTTGATACTGTTAACCATGAGATTCTCATCACAAAATTGTCCAAGTTCAACTTTTCCCCTGATGCCTTGAGATGGATGAAATCATACCTTGAAGACAGAACTCAGTGTGTCAGAGTGAGCAATGAGCTGTCGCCCACTCGTAGCTATGATGTGGGCGTGCCCCAAGGGTCAATACTGGGGCCCCTCCTGTTCAGCCTGTACATTAATGATCTGCCTTCTGTCTGTACTGGGTCTGAAGTTCAAATGTATGCAGATGGTACAGTGATATATGTGCATGCAAAGAGCAAACAACAAGCTGCACAAGAACTCACTACTGTAATGGTCCAGGTTACAAAGTGGCTCAGTGACTCGTGTTTGCATCTCAATGTGAAAAAAACTGTTTGCATGTTCTTCACAAAGAGGGCAACAGATGCTACTGAGCCAGATGTCTATGTGTCAGGGGAGAAGCTCCAGGTGGTATCCGATTTTAAGTACCTTGGCATCATACTTGATTCCAAACTCTCTTTTAAAAAGCATGTGAAAAAGGTAATTCAAATAACCAAATTCAACCTAGCTAATTTCCGATTTATACGAAATTGTTTGACTACAGAGGTAGCAAAACTGTACTTCAAATCTATGATACTCCCCCACTTAACATACTGCTTGACTAGTTGGGCCCAAGCTTGCTATACAACATTAAAACCTATTCAGTCTGTCTACAAACAGGCTCTCAAAGTGCTTGATAGGAAGCCCAATAGCCATCATCATTGTCACATTCTTAGAAAGCATGAGCTCTTGAGTTGGGAAAATCTTGTGCAATACACCGACGCATGTCTTGTATTCAAGATCCTTAATGGCCTGGCTCCCCCTCCACATGAACATGGTCCCTAGCTGTGTGTTGCCGCTTTCCATGTTGTCTGTTGTCTGTAGCTTGTGAGGTGTGGAAACACTTTGTTGCTTTTATGAATTTTGTCTTGCTGCTTTTTGTTTTATGTTGCTCTGTCTGTATGCTATGTCTTGCTTGTCCTATGTTGCTATGTCTTGCTTGTTCTATGCTGCTATTGTCTATATTGTAATTGTTTTTAATAACCTGCCCAGGGACTGCGGTTGAAAATTAGCCGGCTGGCTAAAACCGGCACTTTTACTGAAACGTTGATTAATGTGCATTGTCCCTGTAAAAATAAAAAATAAACTCAAACTCATATAGTGCACTAATTTTAACCAGCGCCCTATCAGCCCTGTTCGAAAATAGTGTAAAACCCTATAAAAGGGTGACTAAGAGGCTGTTAGGACACTTCATCTGCAGCACTGTATTTACAGAATCAAAGCAGAATGTATGAATGTGTGTGGTAAAGCCTGTGGAGAATCCTTAGCTCATTAAAGGAGTTCAGCTCAGTGTCTAATCCACACAGGGCTATCATATCAGAAATCAGATCTGTAACATTATCCACCATGGATGTTCTATCTGGTATGTTTACTATGGGGAGAGGTGATTTCTGCTGCCTAAAATACATGTATGACGGTAGTACTATTCCGCTTGCCTGGCTTGCATTAAATAGATTGCTTTTGCATACAGATGTAGTTATTCGTCAGGGAGGGTGGATTTGCGCAACAACAAAAAAATACATTAACAATTCCCTCGCAAAACAAATTATGCTTCTATACTAAAGATTCAACACCCATCCCACCCAGAAATTGAACTATAAAGCACCCATCTGAGATTATTTCCATGACAACCGACCGTACTTTCTCTATGATTTCCATGACTGCTCTTCCTGATTAAAGGAGCATAAAGAGTTGCCATTTACCTCAGAGCTGAGGGAAATGAATCACAATATCCCAGATAATGACACCTTTAATACCTCGCCAGGAAAACGCCTCACATTTTCACTGCTGATAACATTCAGAGAGAGAGAGAGAAAGAGACAGGGAGAGCAGAGAGCTGCGTCCCAAATAGCACCCTACTCCTTACATAGTGCAATGCTTTTGCCATTTGGAATGCATCCAGAGAGGGACTCCCACAGTTTTAGGGGAAAAAAAGTTGCTATCTAGGAGCTAACATGCTAACCACACCGCTAACATCGCATGCGTGAGTGTTTTAAAATAAATGTACATATACATGTTATTCAATCAGTGACGCTAGCCGCGCTGCAATTCCTGCCTCTCCCATCTCCTCATTGGTTTTTAGGAGCATATAACCACGTGGGTGATTGAAAGATGAACTGAAGTCCACACTCCAGTCCAGTTGGTAGTGGTAATGCACTTTAAAGTTGGCTGTCAACCACCATACAAAGTCCAAAGAAGAAGAAGAAGCCTGAAGGAGGAGAGATTACCAGAAACAAATTCCGCTTACCCATTTATCTGTGGATTAATTATCGGAGTAGAGGACCTTGTGCATTTCAGGTAAAATAACAACACAATGTTTATATCCCAGGAAAATTAGCTAGCAACAGCAAGCTAGCTAGCTAAATTGCCATAAATGTTTAATGCTTTTCAACCTGTCCCCAAATTAATATAGTTGGTTGAGAGTTTGTTTTGATATTTCAACCCTTAGAGGGTTCGACATGGAACCAAAAAGAGTTCTGCCTGGAATCAAAAAGGGTTCTACCTGGAACCAAAAAGGGTTATCCTATGTGGACAGCCGAAGAACCCTTTTGGAACACTTTTTTCTAAGAGTGCACCCGCAGCTCTCCTCTCCAATTGGTGGCTGACAAAATGCAGCAGAAAGTGCAGCTTTGCTGTACCTAGACAACAAAGAGTCTCAAACCTGACAGAGCAATATTATTACACTTCTTGTGTTGGCAGAAATCCCTAAATCCATTCTAACCACTACAAGTAAGACCTACTCCTGGTGAAGCATAAAATATCCACTTGTACCCTGTTGTGTAGTATAGCTACTGTAGATTCCAATGCCCGGCAGCAAATAGTCACACAGTTCTTGTGTAGTCCGATCCAGAAAGGGGGGCAATTCAATTTTAATGCAATAATGCAAAGACTCACATTTTTCACTTCAAAATGTATACCAAATACAAAAACATTAATTTCAAAGCTTAACAAACCACAAGGACTACTTTCAACAAGTTCCACCGAAAATGTGTAAAACACATATACAGGAAGAACTGTGCAGATACAACGTTTGGTAAGAGAATAAAACTGAAGGGGATTTTACCCTGATTTTGTTACCAAACTTTGCATCTGCACCGATTTTCCAGTATTTACTGTGTAAATTGTTCAAAGTAATAATTGTGCATAGAGTTGTATTCTTTGTTAAACTTTGAAATCAGTGGTTTTTGTTTGACATACATTTTGAAGTAAAAAAGCTGTGTCAAAACATAATTTCGTTCCAGTGGAATTGGCCAAGGGTGACCAAGAATGACCTGACATGTGACTGAATAGGATTTTTGAAACGATATATAAACTGATTTACTGTTGTATCTTAAAACAAATCTGTCCGTTCCAACCCCACGGTTCCATCCATGACCTGTCTGTGGGATGGTCTGGCTGGGTCGGTGGAAACTAAGGCCTTGACACTCCTGGTGGACAAAGATAACGCAGTGAAATGACAGTTAAACACTAGACAGCAGAAAACATTACCTCATAATGGAAACCAATCCTCATAACACCCTCACTGTCTCCAGCATACTAAAATCACAGATGTGAGTGTGGGATGGAGAGAGAGTGAAAGAGGGACAAAAATAGAGAGAGACAAATAGAGATTGAGAGAGAGAGAGAGAAAATATAAATAAACAGAGAGAGATGGGTCCAACATGTGAAGTTCATGGGAGCACATCAAATTGGGTGTCAAATGAAAGCTAAGAGTTTATATTTTTGAGTAATTAAGGCATATATAAATTTTTCAACCATTTTCCATCCCTTAACCCATAATGTTGAATAAGCAAGGCTTTGATATCTGGTCAAACAGATGGAAAAGAGGTATTCTACAACATCTACCAGAAAAAGTTTTAAAAGGTATTAAAAATAAATCAAAACACAATAATGTTGAAGGAAAGACCCCTGCCAACTAATGCCAATGCTATTTAGTTTTGCCTTCTGTAAGTTTAAGAAATATTGCTAACAAAAACCCACATACTACATCTTGAAGATATTTTCACATAAGTAATAAGTGAAGGTGTTTTTACTGATATCAAGTTTGTTCAACTCCCGAGTAGTGCAGGGGTTTAAGGGACTACATCGCAGTGCTTGAGGTGTAACAAAAGACGCAGGTTCGATCCCAGGCTGTGTCGCAGCAGGCCGTGACTAAGAGACCCGGTGAACAATTGTCCAGGTTAGAGGAGGGTTTGGCCGGCCGCGATTTTCTTATCCAATTGCGCTCTAGCGACTCCTTGTGGTGGGCCAGGCGCCAGCAAGCTGATGGTTGCCAGCTGGACAGTGTTTCCTCCGACACATTGGTGCGGCTGGCTTCCGGGTTAAGCGAGCAGTGTGTCAAGAAGCAATGCGGCTTGGCAGGGTCGTGTTTCGGAGGATGCACGGCTGTTGACCTTTGCCTCTCCCGAGTCTGTAGGGGAGTTACAGCGATGGGACAAGACTGTAACTACCAATTGGATATCACAAAATTGGGGAGAAAATTGGATAAAAGTTTTTTTTTAAAGTTAGTTTATGAATTATTAAGTGATTAATATTTGTAATTCTGTTAGCAAATCAGTAACGGAATTACTGCAATTGAATTGGCTACAATGGGAAAATCATATTAGTCACAAACTGCCATTGGTCATCTGCTACTGTCATCCCTTCCACTGGCATACTTTAATGATCTGCTCATAGGGTCTCTTGCTACTGTCATCCCTTCCACTGGCATACTTTAATGATCTGCTCATAGGGTCTCTTGCCACTGTCATCCCTTCCACTGGTATACTGTTATGATCTGCTCATAGGGTCTCTTGCCACTGTCATCCCTTCCACTGGCATACTTTAATGATCTGCTCATAGGGTCTCTTGCTACTGTCATCCCTTCCACTGGTATACTGTTATGATCTGCTCATAGGGTCTCTTGCCACTGTCATCCCTTCCACTGGCATACTTTAATGATCTGCTCATAGGGTCTCTTGCCACTGTCATCCCTTCCACTGGCATACTTTAATGATCTGCTCATAGGGTCTCTTGCCACTGTCATCCCTTCCACTGGCATACTTTAATGATCTGCTCATAGGGTCTCTTGCCATTGTCATCCCTTCCACTGGTATACTGTTATGATCTGCTCATAGGGTCTCTTGCCACTGTCATCCCTTCCACTGGCATACTTTAATGATCTGCTCATAGGGTCTCTTGCTACTGTCCTCCCTTCCACTGGCATAGTGTTATGTTCAGCTCATAGGGTCTCCTGCTACTGTCCTCCCTTCTACTGGCATAATATTATTTTCAGCGCATAGGATCACCTGCTACTGTCCTCCCTTCTACTAACATACTGTTATGTTCAGCTCATAAGAGTTCTTTATGGCTATGTTTGGACAGTACAGTTCAGTACAGCACACTATAATGAAGTACAGTATAATGTACTGTTTTATACAATGGGTGGGTCTAATCCTGAATGCTAATTGGTTAAAACCGCATTCAGCTGGTGTCTATTCCACAAGTTACCACCAGCTAAATCTATGATGTTAAAATGCCTATTTACTCAGTTCCATCTGATTGTGCAATACACCGTCTCACCAGCCCAGCCAGGCTATTTATAAACTTGATCTCTACTATAAAAATCATCTAGATATTATCTCACAGTTCTTTTCGAATTTGCAACATTGTTTCAATATTCAAATTCGATTTCCAGCTGTCCCCTAGTAATGAACATGTCGGGAGTCGGGACGAGACAGACAGGCAGGCAGCGTATCTCAGCCAGTCAAAATCATGAATCAGCTGGCATCATTTTTATGGATAAATACAAATATATGTCAATTGAAAAAAGCTAGCAAGCAAGGGATAAGAACGTTGCCAGCCAGTATTTGCTTGGAACATTTAGAACGAATGGCTGGGTCACGTCCATAGATACAGAACAAAAAGTCTAAACAACTGGGTCGCGTCTCTGGCAACCGAACCGATAGAACAAACAACCAGCCGGCTTGGGTAGCAACCCTAGATTTGTGTCGGGACTATATCTTGTGGAAAGAATAAATTCATCAAAATAATGTTTTAAATTAAAATATGTAAATCATTGTCTGAATAAGTTGGTAACCCGTTTTTTATTTTTTATAATGCCCTTGAAGCCAACAATATTGGCACACTTCGTCTCGGACCTAACAACACACGTGCCAATATATCCTCCAAACACCGGCTTCTCAGGCATTATCACTTAATTGTACTGTACTGAACATATCTACTGTACTCTACTCAACATATCTACTGAACTAAAAATATGTACTGTACTGTACTCTACTGAACATATCTACTCTACTCTACTGAACATATCTGAAGGTACAATCTCTGCCTTCCCGGCGGGCCAGGAGAGCAAATCAAGTGCACTATGGGCCTACCGCTGGCCAAATGGATGGCTCAGAATACTGTCTGCAGTAATGTAGCAGGCATAAAATAAAGCTTAAGCAAAGTTGATACTGTGAGAATACAAAACGTTTAAAATAATGACTAGCGAGAGACTGTCAACGAATACAGCATAGTGATGCTGTTTTTATGAATGAGTTAATGTTTAAGTTCTTTCTCAGCACTGTCAACACTTCGTATTCAACACTATTATTTTTCCAGTCAGATAAACACTCCAAACAGCCTACCCGACCGGCCGGAGGCGTCCGCATGGTCCTAAACCACACCGTAGCCTCGTTTTGTATCACATTTCAATTATACAATTGGGGGAGGGGCAAAAATGCAATTTCAGAATGTGAGGGGACATGTCCCCAGTGAAAGTTGCATCCGTGATTATTAGCCATAAAATGCACATTCTTCCCATTTCCACTCAGCGCTACAACAAGCAGTGCAGCAGTAATGAATGAGTAGGAAAGTGTATCTATAGGCTTGCTTTGTTGTTATTATTAATGGCTCAGGTCTTTTTTAATATTGAGGAATATTTAACTTTCTCTGTTCATAGAGTCACAACATGATCTTGTGCATGAGGCAGAAATGATGCGGTGCCAGACTCAAGTTTCCCAATCAGCTTTTTGGTCAGTGTCAGAAAGGGAAAGCAGAGGGATGTTGAGAGACGGACCCTCAGTCTGCTGCTCTCTCCCTCCGCTGAGACGGACCCTCAGTCTGCTGCTCTCTCCCTCCGCTGAGGCTGAACATCAGTCTGCTGCTCTCTCCCTCCGCTGAGACTGACCCCGAGTCTGCTGCTCTCTCCCTCCGCTGAGACGGACCCTCAGATGCAGGCACCATCAGCCCAGTAAAATAAACAGCAGATATTTTAAATGTATGCTCACTCAGATGTGCCTCACAAGTAGTACAACAATGGATTTATTACCAGTGTGATCATATAGCCTGCCTCAAATTTTGAAATATAATTTTTTTAAATGGTCTGAACAACAATTCAAGCAAAGCCAACATGGGGTGATAATGTATTGGGCCTATAGCTTTCTGCACAAACCTCATTGCTACAGTACAGTTTTTAATTGGTTGATGTTGCATAGGCTTACGGTTTTTAAGTCATGTACAACAACAAAAAATCTCAGTGGTAGATCTCAGCTTGCATTTTGACTCAAAGTGATCTTGACCCAGAAAAGTTTGTTCTATAGTTTTTCCCTGTTAACAATATCAACGTTTCCCTTTATTGTGATCGAGTCGACGCAATATTAGCCACTTTCAATGCAACATACCGAAACAAAACAAACTGTGCAAGAGCTTTTGCAGAACGCATCAGAGTAGAATTCTATTGCATTGACACGCACTAATTGGCCCGTACTCTGCACATACCGGAGCGGCATAAACAATCAGAACTGCTGTAGGCCTATATGCAAATAGACCATTGTCATAGATGGTTCTGTGCCATTTACTTTGAACTTGACTGTGTTTACAGCATTAGTGGTAGTGAGGAGATATGCTGATTTTGAGATTAAAATGAGAGCTGTATGTAGCAACATTTTGTTAATTTCCTTTGCTAGTTAGTGAGTTATTAGCCCAGTTATAGATAATTTGTAGTCAGCAATAGGGGAGTGATTGCTTCTTACAAGAGCATAAAACGTGTACATTTCTAGGCATCTAGAAAAATAATGTTGACTTAAATCAAGTACAGCCTCAGTGTTCACTGTAAATGCATGGTGGAAGTTGCACAGAACTTTTTACAAAATTGACATTTGCGCTCAGCAGACCTGAAATTTGCTCAGTTACTAAATTGTTTTGAGGGAACATTGGTTGCAGCCGATAGTATTTTTCAGTGACAAGTTTCTGGCAGCTTTCTTCCATTACACAAAGGTGTTCGGAACATGCTACTGTAGATAGCTAATTAACACAGGTCGTCCCTTTGTCCCTTCCATCTGTCTTCAGTAAACATGCACTGTAACATGGAGATATGGCCGTGTGGGAACACTAACCCTATAAAGGTGTGTTTTAACATTTTGTTTTCTAGAAAATTAATACCCGCTAACATGAAAGATAAGGTCCTTATGCTTCCAAAACCGTAACGCAAGTGTTGCATGTTAATGTTCAGACCAAGAGTCAGGGCTCTTAACAAAACAAAACATACAGAAGACCCCTTCGTCCAATGACTCTTATGTATAATGTAATGGAACTGAGAGTCATGATCAAGGGCTAGGGTTGAACCATCATTAGCACATAAGATCCTGTCAGGAGAAACCAAGTCAGATAAGAGGCAGAATGAGGTAGGTACTGGGCTGAAGCCACACAGCAAGAAAGAACAGCTCTTTACTATGGATTAGTGAAATTATCCTGGACAGCTCTTTACCATGAACTATTGAAATTATCCTGGACAGCTCTTTACCATGAACTATTGAAATTATCCTGGACAGCTCTTTACCATGGATTAGTGAAATTATCCTGGACAGCTCTTTTCCATGAACTAGTGACATTATCATGGACAGCTCTTTACCATGAACTATTGAAATTATCCTGGACAGCTCTTTTCCATGAACTAGTGACATTATCATGGACAGCTCTTTACCATGAACTATTGAAATTATCCTGGACAGCTCTTTACCATGAACTAGTGACATTATCATGGACAGCTCTTTACCATGAACTATTGAAATTATCCTGGACAGCTCTTTACCATGAACTATTGAAATTATCCTGGACAGCTCTTTACCATGAACTATTGAAATTATCCTGGACAGCTCTTTACCATGAACTATTGAAATTATCCTGGACAGCTCTTTACCATGAACTATTGAAATTATCCTGGACAGCTCTTTTCCATGAACTATTGAAATTATCCTGGACAGCTCTTTTCCATGAACTATTGAAATTATCCTGGACAGCTCTTTACCATGAACTATTGAAATGATCCTGGACAGCTCTTTACCATGAACTAGTGAAATTATCCTGGACAGCTCTTTTCCATGAACTATTGAAATTATCCTGGACAGCTCTTTTCCATGAACTATTGAAATTATCCTGGACAGCTCTTTACCATGAACTAGTGAGATTATCCTGGACAGCTCTTTACCATGAACTAGTGACATTATCCTGGACAGCTCTTTACCATGAACTAGTGACATTATCATGGACAGCTCTTTACCATGAACTAGTGTCATTATCATGGACAGCTCTTTTCCATGAACTAGTGACATTATCATGGACAGCTCTTTACTATGAACTAGTGACATTATCATGGACAGCTCTTTACCATGAACTAGTGACATTATCATGGACAGCTCTTTACTATGAACTAGTGACATTATCATGGACAGCTCTTTACTATGAACTAGTGACATTATCATGGACAGCTCTTTACCATGAACTAGTGACATTATCATGGACAGCTCTTTACTATGAACTAGTGACATTATCATGGACAGCTCTTTACCGTGGATTAGTGACATTATCCTGGACAGCTCTTTACCATGAACTAGTGACATTATCATGGACAGCTCTTTACCATGAACTAGACATTATCCTGGACAGCTCTTTACCATGAACTAGTGACATTATCATGGACAGCTCTTTACCATGAACTAGTGACATTATCATGGACAGCTCTTTACCATGAACTAGTGAAATTATCCTGGACAGCTCTTTACCATGAACTAGTGACATTATCATGGACAGCTCTTTACCATGAACTAGTGACATTATCATGGACAGCTCTTTACCATGAACTAGTGACATTATCCTGGACAGCTCTTTACCATGAACTAGTGACATTATCCTGGACAGCTCTTTACCATGAACTAGTGACATTATCATGGACAGCTCTTTACCATGAACTAGTGACATGATCCTGGACAGCTCTTTACCATGAACTAGTGACATTATCATGGACAGTTCTTTCCCATGGATTAGTGACATTATCATGGACAGCTCTTTACCATGAACTAGTGACATTATCATGGATAGCTCTTTACCGTGGATTAGTGAAATTATCCTGGACAGCTCTTTGCCATGAACTAGTGACATTATCATGGACAGCTCTTTACCGTGGATTAGTGACATTATCCTGGACAGCTCTTTACCATGAACTAGTGACATTATCATGGACAGCTCTTTACTATGAACTAGACATTATCCTGGACAGCTCTTTACCATGAACTAGTGACATTATCATGGACAGCTCTTTACCATGAACTAGTGACATTATCATGGACAGCTCTTTACCATGAACTAGTGACATTATCATGGACAGCTCTTTACCATGAACTAGTGAAATTATCCTGGACAGCTCTTTACCATGAACTATTGAAATTATCCTGGACAGCTCTTTACCATGAACTATTGAAATTATCCTGGACAGCTCTTTACCATGAACTATTGAAATTATCCTGGACAGCTCTTTACCATGAACTATTGAAATTATCCTGGACAGCTCTTTACCATGAACTATTGAAATTATCCTGGACAGCTCTTTACCATGAACTATTGAAATTATCCTGGACAGCTCTTTTCCATGAACTATTGAAATTATCCTGGACAGCTCTTTTCCATGAACTATTGAAATTATCCTGGACAGCTCTTTACCATGAACTATTGAAATTATCCTGGACAGCTCTTTACCATGAACTAGTGAAATTATCCTGGACAGCTCTTTTCCATGAACTATTGAAATTATCCTGGACAGCTCTTTTCCATGAACTATTGAAATTATCCTGGACAGCTCTTTACCATGAACTAGTGAGATTATCCTGGACAGCTCTTTACCATGAACTAGTGACATTATCCTGGACAGCTCTTTACCATGAACTAGTGACATTATCATGGACAGCTCTTTACCATGAACTAGTGACATTATCATGGACAGCTCTTTTCCATGAACTAGTGACATTATCATGGACAGCTCTTTACTATGAACTAGTGACATTATCATGGACAGCTCTTTACCATGAACTAGTGACATTATCATGGACAGCTCTTTACTATGAACTAGTGACATTATCATGGACAGCTCTTTACTATGAACTAGTGACATTATCATGGACAGCTCTTTACCATGAACTAGTGACATTATCATGGACAGCTCTTTACTATGAACTAGTGACATTATCATGGACAGCTCTTTACCGTGGATTAGTGACATTATCCTGGACAGCTCTTTACCATGAACTAGTGACATTATCATGGACAGCTCTTTACCATGAACTAGACATTATCCTGGACAGCTCTTTACCATGAACTAGTGACATTATCATGGACAGCTCTTTACCATGAACTAGTGACATTATCATGGACAGCTCTTTACCATGAACTAGTGAAATTATCCTGGACAGCTCTTTACCATGAACTAGTGACATTATCATGGACAGCTCTTTACCATGAACTAGTGACATTATCATGGACAGCTCTTTACCATGAACTAGTGACATTATCCTGGACAGCTCTTTACCATGAACTAGTGACATTATCCTGGACAGCTCTTTACCATGAACTAGTGACATTATCATGGACAGCTCTTTACCATGAACTAGTGACATGATCCTGGACAGCTCTTTACCATGAACTAGTGACATTATCATGGACAGTTCTTTCCCATGGATTAGTGACATTATCATGGACAGCTCTTTACCATGAACTAGTGACATTATCATGGATAGCTCTTTACCGTGGATTAGTGAAATTATCCTGGACAGCTCTTTGCCATGAACTAGTGACATTATCATGGACAGCTCTTTACCGTGGATTAGTGACATTATCCTGGACAGCTCTTTACCATGAACTAGTGACATTATCATGGACAGCTCTTTACTATGAACTAGACATTATCCTGGACAGCTCTTTACCATGAACTAGTGACATTATCATGGACAGCTCTTTACCATGAACTAGTGACATTATCATGGACAGCTCTTTACCATGAACTAGTGACATTATCATGGACAGCTCTTTACCATGAACTAGTGACATTATCATGGACAGCTCTTTACCATGAACTAGTGACATTATCATGGACAGCTCTTTACCATGAACTAGTGACATGATCCTGGACAGCTCTTTACCATGAACTAGTGACATTATCATGGACAGCTCTTTACCATGAACTAGTGACATTATCCTGGACAGCTCTTTACCATGAACTAGTGACATTATCCTGGACAGCTCTTTACCATGAACTAGTGACATTATCATGGACAGCTCTTTACCGTGGATTAGTGACATTATCATGGACAGCTCTTTACCATGAACTAGTGACATTATCATGGACAGCTCTTTACCATGAACTAGTGACATTATCATGGACAGCTCTTTACCATGAACTAGTGACATGATCATGGACAGCTCTTTACCATGAACTAGTGACATTATCATGGACAGCTCTTTACCATGAACTAGTGACATTATCATGGACAGCTCTTTACCGTGGATTAGTGAAATTATCCTGGACAGCTCTTTACCATGAACTAGTTACATTATCATGGACAGCCCTTTACCGTGGATTAGTGAAATTATCCTGGACAGCTCTTTGCCATGAACTAGTGACATTATCATGGACAGCTCTTTACTATGAACTAGACATTATCCTGGACAGCTCTTTACCATGAACTAGTGACATTATCCTGGACAGCTCTTTACCATGAACTAGTGACATTATCCTGGACAGCTCTTTGCCATGGTGGGTGTGTCTCATATATACATGCATACTAAAGTGTTTTATGGCTTATAGTCAAGTACAGAGACAAACAGTTGGCTTGCTACTTAAAAAATATATATATTTAGTATATAGAACAATTGCTTTTTGTGGGAGGGTGGCTACAGCGTTGACAGTTGGCTATTTTGATCAGGGTTAGATATCGATCATGCATGTGTCTGTTTTTAAAATGGGATTTCTCACACATGGCATGCAGCTTAATTAATGTCAAGCCTACTGCCTAAGTAAAGACATAACTTACAGTAGTAGCCTTACCTTGCTTAACTTTGTCTCTCCAGCCTGACACTAGCCAGTTCGCATCAGTTGCAGCAAATACTCGTAGCCGGTTTCTTTGAGATCCTCAAGCGAAATTGCTCGCTACAGCTGACGTTGTCAATAGTCTACTACCGTCACAGAGCGAATAAATAGTCTACACTGTCTAGCCAAATATATTAAACTGATGTGTCTATCGACTTTATATTTCCCAAAAAAATGCACTCATAATTTAAGAAAGGATAAATACAGGTAAACAAAAAACAAAAAGAACTACGTGTTCATGCAGCGTGCGACACTCCGTAGTTACCTATTTCATCGCTGCAGGTAACCTAACCCCAGGAAATATGCCAAGTGTAGGACCGGACCGATTCATTAAAAAAAGTAATATGTTCCACAGCCGCAGTACGTATGGAGCGCTAGCACGCCTACCGGTGCAACCTCTGACTGGCAGCGGGCAGGACACAGCGCGGTAGAAGACGATGCATAAATCATGAAAATGGGAGGCACTAATGTCTAAAACGATCATAATAATTATTCAAGAGAAGACAAGGTCGATGTCAATCAAATCTTTAGTACATTCCCCCACGGCCAAAGCATTTGACATTTGATGTAAGGCAATTATGCTATAAAAATGTGAGGTCTGCAGGCGACTCATTCAGGAGACTGCAGATTTTGTAGGTCTATTCTCTTGGGGGGAAGAAAGGTCAACATATTGATCATGTCTGGTTTAGAGGATCAATACAACATTACTTAATGAATACTCTTGTCTTAAAAAAAAACGTGCATACTGCTATGCAAAATGTACATTTTATTCAAATGATTATTTTATTGTAATTTCAAATGTGATCTGTAGCCTTGGTGTAAACTGGTGCATGTATCGTCATACAATGTCTCTGTGCTGCAGCCTACTATATTACAGTAGGAAGGCTGAGGCTAAAGGACGGCAGTGAGAAATTCCCCCGCCAGGTGTGTGCCATGCCCAGGGCTGCTGGTTTCAGTGTGTGGGGTCTTTGTCACAAATGGCACCCTATTCTCGACATAGTGCACTTATTTTGACCAGAGCTCTATGTAGTGCACCATAAAGGGTATAGGGAGAATGGCATTTGGGAAGCATCCAGAAAGGGGCAGGAGGAGAGATTAATGAGGGTTAAATTTGATGTGAAGCGATCAGCAGAGTCATGTAGAGCTGAAGCAGTGTTATGCCAGAGAGAGAGTTCTGGCCCTTGGATCCACTGTTAATCCACTGATACAACATCACCTCTCTTTGACAGCATCCCAAATGTCCCCCTCTTCCCTATTTAGTGCACTGCTTTTGACCAGAGCTTAATGAGCCCTGGTCAAAAGTAGTGCACTAAATAGGGAAGAGGGTGCTATTGGGAATTGACATTCATTCTCTCTCTCTCTGCCAAAGCAAAGCCTCCCTCACACACAGCGCCTCCTCTGCACACATCACACTCACACACAGGCTGAATACCGCACACACCTTCCTTCCCTCGGGTGCTTCAGGCAGCTGTAATCCGTCACACCACTCTGCTCTGCATTCAGATGTTGTGCAGACTCCTGGAGGATCATGGGGTGGAGATTATTTTTTTCTCTATTCCCATGAGCTCTCCATAGCAGATATACCATCTGCTACTGGAGTTGGGGTAGGCAGGCATATTCTCACGCTGTAAGGTAAGCACAACAACAATTTGACATGCAGTTCATTTTCCATTAAAGGGGCGATCAGCAGTAGCTACATGATATGTACCTATTGATTCTTGAAGAATATAATTTAGAAAGGCTTCGTGAGATTAGTTTAAACATTTATTGTTCTTACTGCTGATTGCAACTTTAAAGAATTTCCAGTACTTTAGTTTTAGGCCTAATTGTGCTTGTATCGTGCAAGGGAAGGCCAACTAAGCCTTGAACAAACTGATATTAATGAAGTAAGTAGAGATACCAGTAAATATTATTTTCCCACATTCAAAGTGGGTACAATTATTTTATTTCCGTCTCATAAGAAAACAGCAAGCAGTAAAACCAGTACATTACTGTGAACTAGACTGAGTTGTAGCCTATAGGTGTGAGCATATGATAAATGGCAAGCATGTTTGACATGTCAATGCACAGCAGGGGGAGGTTGATTAGGCCTAGTTATGAATCTCATACACTGCATCAACAACATAATGGAAAAAAAATTGCAGCATAGCAACCAGTTGCTAGGGAGAAGCAAAGGGCAGGACCCTAAAGAGCCAACTTGCTTATTTGGCAAGTGAGCCAAAAAAATAAATTCCCCAATGACTTTCTTACCACTGCAGTTTCATGGTGACCATATGGGGAGTGATGGAGCTGTAGTTTGGATGGGTTAGGGGTATCCTATACCATCAGGAATGCACTCAGGTCTGACCTGTTGCATCATTTTCAGAAACATTTCCATGCACCAGGGACAGGGTGAGAAAAAAACAACATGCGCGCGTCTGAATCCACCACACACAACTCTACCTGAATTTTTGAGAGCGCGCTACATCTGCATGGAGACGAAGAGACGTGGGAAAAACGCAGAAGTTGAGGAAGTAGTTAGCAGCTCACTGACTGACTGGATATTGTATTGGATTGAATAGTAAGTAATATGAGATTTTAATAATTTAGCTATAAAGTAACTTGTTAAAATGTTAACAGAATTGTAGGGCATTTGCTTAAGCATCTGCCATCACGATTGGACCGTTCCACCTGTCCTGTCTACCTACTGACGAGCATTTTGGTGATGAACACGCCAACCATTTTATGAGAATTTGTAATATTCTTGTTTGCATAAAATAGACGGAGACCAGTCTTATCAATAATAGGTAACAGAATTTATTCTCGGAGCGCGCTGCCACGTTACCACGAGCAACAGTTTATATACAATAACATGACGTCATTGCATTGCTTCTAGAATGAATCTCCTCCTTCCGACCTAAAATTAAGTGAGTTTAAGAGTTCATTCCAACTCACTAACACACTCACAGGTCACACAACATAACTGAATAAACTCTTGACCCCTCACCATTATCGATCACCACTTAGCTGACAGCTCTAATTAACAGAAAAGGAACAAAGGAACTAAGGTCAGAACGTGACAGTACCACCCCCCCCCCCCCCCCCCCCCCCCCCCCCCCTCCCCAAAGGTGCGGACTCCGGCCACAAAACCTGAACCTATAGGGGACGGTCTGGGTGGGCGTCTGTCCGCGGTGGCGGTTCTGGCACGGGACGTGGACCCCACTCCACCATAGTCTTTGTCCGCCTCTCAACCCGCCTCCATTGCCTCTTTAGAGCGGCGATCCTTGCCGCCGACCTCGACTGGGGACCCTAGCAATGGGTCCCGAATGGACGGGCGATTCCAGTGAAGTGAAGGGCGATTCCGGCAGCTCCGGAGTGAAGGGCGATTCCGGTAGCACCGGAGTAACGAACAGCTCTGGCAGCTCCTGACTGACCGGCGGCTCTGGCAGCTCCTGACTGACCGGCGGCTCTGGCGGCTCCTGACTGACTAGCGACTCTGACAGCTCAGGACAGACGGGCGACTCTGGCAGCTCAGGACAGACGGGCAACTCTGGCAGCTCAGGACAGACTAGAGACTGTGGCAGCTCAGGACAGACGGGAGCACCTGTAGGGAGGAGACGGAGAGACAGCCTGGTACGGGGGGCTGCCACCGGAGGCCTGGTGTGTGGAGGAGGCACCGGATAGACCGGACCGTGGAGATGCACTGGAGGTCTCTAGCACCGAGCCTGTACAACCCTACCTGAATGGATGCTCCCCGTAGCCAGGCCAGTGCGGCAAGGTGGAATAGACCGCACTGGGCTGTGCTGGCGAACCCGGGGACACCATGCGCAGGGCTGGTGCCATGTAGCCCGGCCTGAGGAGACACACTGGAGACCAGATGTGCTGAGCCGGCTTCATGGCAGAGCGTACAGGTCGCAGTGGTGGGTAGTATATGGGGCTTTGGTTACAAAACAAATGGCACTGTGATAGAGTGTTGGAGGCTATTTTGTAAATGACATCGCCGAAGTCGAGGATCGGTAGGATGGTCTGTTTTACGAGGGTATGTTTGGCGGCATGAGTGAAGGATGCTTTGTTGCGAAATAGGAAACCGATTCTAGATTTAATTTTGGATTGGAAATGTTTCATGTGAGTCTGACTTCGGGGTAGTAGCTGTTAAGAAATCTTTTGGACCTAGACTTGGCGCTCCGGTACCACTTGCTGTGCGGTAGCAGAGTTAACAGTCTGTGACTAGGGTTGGAGTCTTTGGCAATTTTTAGGACCTTTCTCTGACACCGCCTGGTAAAGAGGTCCTGGATGGCAGGAAGCTTGGCCCCAGTGATGTACTGGATCGTGTGGTCGGAGGCCGAGCAGTTGCCATACCACGCTGTGATGCAACCAGTCAGGATGCTCTCGATGGTGATGCTGTAGAACTTTTTGAGGATCTGAGGACACATGACACATTTTTTCAGTCTCCTGAGGGGGAATAGGTTTTGTCATGGCCTCTTTATGACTGTCCTGGTGTGCTTGGACTATGATGTTGCCTGTAATCCATGGCTTCTGGTTGGGGTATGTACTGTACGTACAGTCATTTTTGGTACGACATCATCGATGCACTTGTTGATGAAACCAGTGACTGATGTGGTGTACTCCTGGAAACCTGGAACATATTCCAGTCTGTGCTATCAAAACAGTCCTGTAGCTTGGCATCTGCTTCATCTGACCACTTTTTTATTGACAGAGTCCCTGGTGCTTTCTGCTTTAGTTTTCGTTTGTGAACAGGAATCAGGAGGATATAATTATTTTGAGATTTGCCAAATGGAGGGTGAAGGAGAGCTTTGTCTGCGTCTCTGCTTGTGGAGTAAAGGTGGTCTAGAGTTTTTTCCCCCTCTGGTTGCACATTTAACATGCAGGTAGAAATAAGGTAAAACGGATTTGTTTCCCTACATTAAAGTTCCCGGCCATTAGGAGCGCCGCCTCTGGATGAGTGTTTTCCTGTTTGGTTATGGCCGTATACAGCTCTTTGAGTGTCGTCTTTGTGCCAGCATCGGTTTGTGGTGGTAAATAGACAGCTACGAAGAATGTAGATGGAAAAACTCTCTTGGTTAATGGAGTCCTCTCCAGCTTATCATGAGATACTCTACCTCAGGCGAAGAAAACTTAGAGACTTCTTAGATATCGTGCACCAGCTGTTGTTTACAAATATACTTAGACCGCCGCCCCTTGTCTTACCATAGGCTACTGTTCTATCCTGCAGATACAGTGTATAACCCGCCAGATGTATGTTATTAATGTCGTCGTTCAGCCACGACTCTGTGAAACATAAGATATTACATATTTTAATGTCCCGTTGGTAGGATATACTGTACGTGCTTGTAGTTCGTCTGTTTTATTATTCAATGATTGTACGTACGTTGGCTAATAGGGCTGATGGTAAAGTCAAATGACCCACTCACCACCGGATCCTAACAAGGCACCCCGACCTTCGTCCTCGATATGTCCGTTTCTTTCTCCTGCGAATGACAGGGATGACGGGGATGAGGGCCTTGTCGGATGTCTGGAGTAAATCGCTCTCGTCCGACTCGTTAAAGTAAAACTCGTCTTTCAATTTGAAGTGAGCAATCGCTGTCCTGATTTCTAGAAGCTCTTTTCGGTCATAAGAGAAGGTGGCAGAAACATTATGTTCAAAATAAGTTACAGATAATGTGGAAAAACACACACAATAGCCCAATTGGTTAGGAGACTGTAAAACAGCAGCCATTCTCTCTGGCGCCATGTCTAACAGTACATTCACAACTAATTTCACAACATTAAGTGTGTGCCCTCAGGCCCCTACTCTACTACCACATATCTAGAACACAAAATACGTGTATGTTTGTGTGTAGTGCATATTTTATTGTATGTTTGTATGCATGTGTCTGTGCCTACGTTTGTGTTGCTTCACAGTCTCCGCTGTTCCATAAGATGTATTTTTATCTGTTTTCTAAATATAATTTTACTGCTTGCATGAGTTACTTGATGTGGAATAAAGTTTCATGTAGTCATGGTTCTATGTAGTACTGTGCGCTTCCCATAGTCTGTTCTGGACTTGGGGACTGTGAAGAGACCTCTGGTGTCTTGTGGGGTATGCATGAGTGTCCAAGCTGTGTGCCAGTAGTTAAAACAGACAGCTCGGTGCATTCAACATGTCAATACCTCTCACAAATACAAGTAGTGATGAAGTCAATCTCTCCTCCACTTTGAGCCAGGAGAAATTGACATACATATTATTAATGTTAGATCTCTGTGTACATCCAAGAGCCAGCCGTGCTGCCCTGTTCTGAGCCAATTGCAATTTTCCTAAGTCCCTTTCTGTGTGGTACCTGACCACACGACTGAACAATAATCCAGGTGCGACAAAACTAGAGCCTGTAGGACCTGCCTTGTTGATAGTGCTGTTAAGAATGCAGAGCAACGGTTTATTATGGACAGACTTCTCCCCATCCTAGCTACTGTTGTATGAATATGTTTTGACCATGACTTAATTTCCACATTATTCCTGTTTGGCCCTGTCCGGGGATATTGTCGGATGAGGCCACTGTGTCTCCCGACCCCTCCTGTCTCAGCCTCCAGTATTTATGCTGCAGTAGTTCATGTGTTGGGGGGCCATGGTCAGTCTGTTATATCTGGAGTATTTCTCCTGTCTTATCCGGTTCCTGTGTGAATTTAAGTATTTACTCTCTCTCTCTCTTTCGCTCTCTCTCTCTCTCTATACACTCCTGAGGTGCTGACCTGTTGCACCCTCAACATCCACTGTGATTATTATTATTTAAACCTGCTGGTCACCTATGAACATTTGAACATCTTGGCCATGTTCCGTTATAATATCCACTCGGCACAGCTAGAAGAGGACTGGCCACCCCACATAGCCTGGTTTCTCTCTAGGTTTCTTCCCAGGTTCTGGCCTTTCTAGGGAGTTTTTTCAAGCCACTGTGTGTCTACACCAGCATTGTTTGGGGTTTTAGGCTGGGTTTCTGAACAGCACTTTGAGATATCAGCTGTCGTAAGAAGGGTTTTATAAATACATTTGATTTGAATACTGAGCTGGAGTCAATGAACAACATTCTTACATGGGTCTTGTCCAGATTGGATAAAATTCTGACAAAAAAATAAAAATTCTGAAAATTCTGACAAAATTCTAGAACCGTTTTCCATGAAAGGCAGTACTTCATATTGCCCATGAGATGGGGTAATTGCAACACACACATACAGAAATCGCATTCGAAACAGGAACTTTTTTGCGTCGAACCCGGAAACGTCGGAGGGACCTATTATAGTGTTGCAAAAGCAGACCAGTCCGGTCGTCGGAAAAATGTCTGACCAGAAACCAAAGTTGGATCCTGAAGTCCCCTTTGCCAAGAGAATAGATCCAAACAAGGAGGATCTTACCAGGGACGAGTTCTACTTTATCAGACAAGTGGAGCTCGCGCAATGGAAGAAGAAATCGCAGCAACTGAGGGGCCGTAATATTGCAACAGGACTTGGTATCGGAGCCATTGTAATGGGAATTTGTATCCTTGCCAAACAGTCACACAAGGTGAACTAGCTAGTTACGTAAGAGATAACGTGCACTATCCGGCATGATATAACAAGCCATGGCAATGTTTTCCATAGTTTAGTCAACCGGACATTCATGTAGGACATTGAAGCTGCAAGTCATTGTAGAAATGTAATGACATGCACGTTGTAATGGTGAAGCGCAGCATGAAGTGTTTGCATTGTACTGTAGCAAGCGAGTTAGTTAATTGGCCTTAAAACCAGAATTTGGGTTTACAGGAGACGTTGAATATAGCGATTATCCTTTAAAATCGAATCGCCATATTCAGCGTCTCCTGAATGCCCAGTTTCTGGTTCACTAATTGGCTAACTAGCTACCTAAATAGCTCTGTCACTTTATTGTAGGCTGCTACAGTGAAAGCTGGTGATGAGTGTAAAACATGTCTGCCATAAATGTATGCTGATGTTGAAAACATTCATCTTTGTGCGTATGTACAGTAACTAAGGTCGACTGTAGATCGCTTTTCAGCCAGCACATCCCTTGCCTCAGTCTGCACATTTGACTTGACTTTGCTTCTCCTAGATGCCTACACGTTTTACTCAGTGAAACAGGAGAAGATCATGGATGAGCTGGATGAGGAGGCCAAGATAAGAGGGGCAAAGACAGGCGCCAACTGACATGGCAATCAGAAAACTTAGCTCAGATGGACTGTGTGGTGTGCCAGGTATCCTATCTACTTTACCGGAATGGACGAAGGGACTAATGCAGAAGCTACACCTTATTCCACTGCTAGCCATTGTCAACTTTCAAAGAGGCAGCATTGGACCTGTTTTGCCCAGGTTATGTAACTATGTTGCTGACTTAAGGGTCTTCATTGTGATTAAACATGTGTAACAGGGTTATATTGGTGATTCCCCTTGTCACTTTATTGTTAAGCCAATGGGTTTTGGTTTTAGTTTCGTCTTGCCTTCACCTACTCAACATGGCATCTTATTGGCTGGTTTGCGTAGCTTGCTTACGAGGGGGGATGTTCCAGTTAGAATCGTCCCAGTGAACATGCACCAAACCATCAGTAAGTTGTTGGTTGCAAAGCACTGCACGCCAAAAGTGGTTTTTATACTCCCAAGTGATGTTTTAACTGTACAATTTATATCAATTTGTTTGTAAATGTTATTGGAACATCACACATAAGACGCAGCGGTTTTTGTTGCATATTTGTTGTGCATTTTGTTGTAGATAATTCCACCTAATACTAGCTAGCAACTTACTGTGTCTGGTGGGGGGGTTCGTATATTTTGTACAGTGCGTCACGTGCAGAGTTGGATGGTGAGCTGTGCATTGCGTGACGTGCAATTTTGTGCTGTTCCTATCAGAATAAAGCTCCATGACTGGTGCTACAAGTTGGCGCTTGTGTCGATGATTGATTGTACACAATGCAAGAAGAGTACTGTTACACATGCTTGTCAATAGGAGGAAAGATCTACTGCTCCCGATTGCCCTACCAATTCAGGATACCTGGGTGGTGTTTACTAAATGGAAGAAAATGGACTACTAAAAAAGAAATCTGTAGTGTGCCCTACATGAACATGACCCTATTCTTCCTTTTCTCCCAATAAGTAGTCAGTCACTTGTATATAATTATTGGTACTGCCCCATTCAGTGTCATGTCTCCCAAAACTGTCTATAGAACTAATTCAACCTCCAATCAATGATGTGAATTCTACAGTGACCTTAAAATGTGTGGGATTTGAATTGGAACTACTGAACTGAGACAAAGAAACACAATCAGTTTGAAATATATTTATGTTGATAAAGGACGGAGTTGTAAAAATTGTATTATGTCGTTTTTTTTACAAAACAAAGGACATCTTCATGTAAGGTCAGTGTAATGTTTCCTAGGCTAAATGACACACATACAGTTGAAGTCAGAAGTTTACATGCACCTTAGCCAAATACATTTAAACTCAGTTTTAAACTATTCCTGACATTTAATCCTAGTTTTAAACAATTCCTGACATTTAATCCTAGTAATAATTCCCTATTTTAGGTCCGTTAGGATCACCACTTTATTTTAAGAATGCGAAATGTCCGAATAATAGTGATTTATTTCAGATTTGACTTCTTTCATCACATTCCCAGTGGGTCAGAAGTTTCCATATACTCAATTAGTATTTGGGAGCATTGCCTTTAAATTGTTTAACTTCAGCATCTTCACAAGGTCCTTTGCTGTTGTTCTGGGATTGATTTTCACTTTTCGCACCAAAGTACGTTCATCTCTAGGAGACAGAACGTGTCTCCTTCCTGAGCGGTATGACGGCTATGTGGTCCCATGGTGTTTATACTTGCATACTATTGTTTGTACAGTTGAACATGTTACCTTCAGACACTTGGAAATTGCTCCCAAGGATGAACCGGACTTGTGGAGTGCCACAATTTATTTCTGATTTCTTTTGATTTTCCAATGATGCCAAGCAAAGAGGAACTGAGTTTGAAGGTAGGCCTTGAAATACATCCACATGTACACCTCCAATTGACTCAAATGATGTCAATTAGCCTATCAGAAGCTTCTAAAGCCATGACATCATTTTCTGGAATTTTCCAAGCTGTTTAAAGGCACAGTCAACTTAGTGTATGTAACCTTCTGACTCACTGGAATTGTGATATCGTGAATTATAAGTGAAATAATCTGTTTGTAAACAGTTGTTGGAAAAATTACTTGTGTAATGCACAAAGTAGATGTCCTAACCCACTTGCCAAAACTATAGTTTGTTAACAAGAAATATGTAGAGTGGTTGAAAAATGAGTTTAAATGACTCCAACCTAAGTGTATGTAAACTTCCAACTTCTAAACTTCCAAACTTCATAATTCCAACTGTTTATTATGTCAAAATATGATTTACAGAGTATGCCACCAAACCTACAGAGTAAAAATATTAAATAAGACATTGCAAGGGGAAGGCACAGATTTGAGCATGGCAGGACAGCAGCTTTGCATATCAAAGCGATACAATCATACACATATATTAAAATATTAGCATTGTAATCACATTTTCTTTAAATATATACACTTGTGGAAATCTTAGGTGAGTATTATCCTGAGTGGCGCAGCGGTCTAAGGCAGTGCATCTGGGCTAGAGGTGTCACTACAGACCCTGGTTCGATTCTAGACTGTATCACAACCGCCCGTGATTGGGAGTCCCATGGGGTGGCACACAATTGGCCCAGTGTCGTCCGGGTTAGGGTTTGGCCGGAGTAGGTCGTCATTGTATATAAGAATTTGTTCTTAACTGACTTGCCTAGTTAAATGAAATAAAAATAGAATTCAGTGTGCGTATTTAAGGCAATGGCTAAGGGCTCACAGTTCCATCCATTTGTTATGCAGTCATTCTCTCGCCTCCCTACCTGTGCATATAAATAAGCTACTTAATTTAACAAAAAGTGTGAAATTAGTGACTACTAAAGTAGAAGTTACTAAAGTGCAGAGGGTGCCTTGTTTATTACACATTGCAGAAATGTTTTATCATTGTTCAATGTTGTGTACAAAACATTAGGAACACCTTTAGGACAGCCCATTTAGTCTACTGGTCAATTGTTTGTTCCATGTCTGATTTGCGCATGTCTCAGTGGACTAATTCATTGAGGAGGCCGTGGTCAAAGAAGGAGCGTGTGGCTAAGATGCAGAAGGCACATCTCTCATTGTTTCATAACTTCATTGTGTTAACTGTTTGCCCTTTGATTGTTAGTGTCTATGATCAATTCCCTGTTACATACAATACCGGTAAAAAGTTTTAGAACACCTACTCATTCAAGGGTTACTCTTTTTACTATTTTCTACATTGTAGAAGACATCAAAACTATGGAATCATGTAGTAACCAAAAAAGTGTTAAACAAATCAAAATGTATCTTATATCTGAGATTCTTCAAAAGCCACCCTTTGCCTTGATGACAACTTTGCACACTCTTAGCGTTCTCTCAACCAGCTTCATGAGGTAATCACTGAATCATCATGCGTTTAAATGAACAGGTGTGCCTTGTTAAAAGTTAATTTGTGGAATGTCTTTCCTTCTTAATGCGTTTGAGCCAATCAGTTGTGTTGTGACAACGTAGGCGGGGTATACAGAAAATAGCCCTATTTGGTAAAAGACCAAGTCCATGTTATTGCTAGAACAGCTCAAATAAGCAAAGAGAAATGACAGTCCATCATTACTTTAAGACATGAAGGTCAGTCAATACAGAACATTTCAAGAACTTTTGAAAGTTTCATCAAGTGCAGTCGCAAAAACCATCAAGCGCTATGATGAAACTGTCTCTCATGAGGACCGCCACAGGACAGGAAGACCCAGAGCTACCTCTGCTGCAGAGGATAAGTTCATTAGTTACCAGCTTCAGAAATTGCAGTCCAAATAAATGCTTCACAGAGTTCAAGTAACAGACACAGCTCAACATTAACTGTTCGGAGGAGACTGTGTGAATCAGGCCCTCATGGTCGAATTGCTGCAAAGAAACCACTACTAAAGGACACCAATAATAAGAAAAGACTTGCTTGGGCTAAGAAACACAAGCAATGGACATTAGACTGGTGGAAATTTGTCCTTTGGTCTGGGGTCCAAATTTGATATTTTTGGTTCCAACCGCCGTGTCTTTGTGAGATGCAATGTGGGTGAACGGATGATCTCAGCATACAGTGGGGCAAAAAAGTATTTAGTCAGCCACCAATTGTGCAAGTTCTCCCACTTAAAAAGATGAGAGGCCTGTAATTTTCATCATAGGTACACTTCAACTATGAGAGACAAAATTTGATTTTTTTTCTCCAGAAGATCACATTGTAGGATTTTTTATTAATTTATTTGCAAATTATGATGGAAAATAAGTATTTGGTCAATAACAAACGTTTATCTCAATACTTTGTTATATACCCTTCGCTGGCAATGACAGAGGTCAAACGTTTTCTGTAAGTCTTCACAAGGTTTTCACACACTGTTGCTGGTATTTTGGCCCATTCCTCCATGCAGATCTCCTCTAGAGCAGTGATGTTTTGGGGCTGTTGCTGGGCAACACGGACTTTCAACTCCCTCCAAAGATTGTCTATGAGGTTGAGATCTGGAGACTGGCTAGGCCACTCCAGGACCTTGAAATGCTTCTTACGAAGCCACTCCTTCGTTGCCCGGCGGTGTGTTTGGGATCGTTGTCATGCTGAAAGACCCAGCCACGTTTCATCTTCAATGCCCTTGCTGATGGAAGGAGGTTTTCACTCAAAATCTCACGATACATGGCCCCATTCATTCTTTCCTTTACACGGATCAGTCGTCCTGGTCCCTTTGCAGAAAAAGCCCCAAAGCATGATGTTTCCACCCCCATGCTTCACAGTAGGTATGGTGTTCTTTGGATGCAACTCAGCATTCTTTGTCCTCCAAACACGACGAGTTGAGTTTTGGTAAAAAGTTATATTTTGGTTTCATCTGACCATATGACATTCTCCCAATCTTCTTCTGGATCATCCAAATGCTCTCTAGCAAACTTCAGACGGGCCTGGACATGTACTGGCTTAAGCACGTCTGGCACTGCAGGATTTGAGTCCCTGGCGGCGTAGTGTGTTACTGATGGTAGGCTTTGTTACTTTGGTCCCAGCTCTCTGCAGTTCATTCACTAGGTACCCCTGTGTGGTTCTGGGATTTTTGCTCACCGTTCTTGTGATCATTTTGACCCCACGGGGTGAGATCTTATGTGGAGCCCCAGATCGAGGGAGATTATCAGTGGTCTTGTATGTCTTCCATTTCCTAATAATTGCTCCCACAGTTGATTTCTTCAAACCAAGCTGCTTACCTATTGCAGATTCAGTCTTCCCAGCCTGGTGCAGGTCTACAATTTTGTTTCTGGTGTCCTTAGACAACTCTTTGGTCTTGGCCATAGTGGAGTTTTGAGTGTGACTGTTTGAGGTTGTGGACAGGTGTCTTTTATTCTGATAACAAGTTCAAACAGGTGCCATTAATACAGGTAACGAGTAACTTAAAGAAGAAGTTACAGGTCTGTGAGAGCCAGAAATCTTGCTTGTTTGTAGGTGACCAAATACTTATTTTCCACCATAATTTGCAAATGAATTCATAAAAAATTTCATTCATTTTGTCTGTCATAGTTGAAGTGTACCTATGATGAAAATTACAGGCCTCTCTCATCTTTTTAAGTGGGAGAACTTGCACAATTGGTGGCTGACTAAATACTTTTTTGCCCCACTGTATGTATTTCCCACCGTAAAGCATAGAGAAGGGGGTGGTGTTATGTTGTGGGGTTGCTTTGCTGGTGACACTGTCTGTGATTTATTTAGAATTCAAGGCACACTTAACTAGCATGGCTACCACAGCATTCTGCAGCAATTATGCCATCCCATCTGGTTTGAGCTTAGTGGGACTATAATTTTGTTTTTCAACAGGACAATGACCCAACACACCTCCTGGCTGTGTAAGGGCTATTTGACCAAGAAGGAGAGTGATGGAGTGCTGCATCAGATGACCTGGCCTCCACAATCCCCCGACCTCAACCAAATTGAGATGGTTTGAGATGAGTCGGACCGCAGAGTGAAGGAAAAGTACTCAGCATATGTGGGAACTCCTTCAAGACTGTTGGATAAGCATTCCAGGTGAAGCTGGTTGAGAGAATGCCGAGAGTGTGCAAATCTGTCATCAAGGCAAAGGGTGGCTACTTTGATGTTGAACACTTTTTTGGTTAATACATTATTCCATATGTGTTATTTCATAGTTTTGCCGTCGTCACTATTATTCTACAATGTAGAAAATAGTACAAAATAAATAAAAACCCTTGAATGAGTAGGTGTTCTAAAACTTTTGACCGGTAGTGTATATTACCAGTAATAGGCTACCATTAATCCCCATAATTTCTAATCTACAATGTTTGTTTGGTTAGGGTCATTTCTGTTAATGCAGTTCTTATATTATTACACCAGTATGTTGTGGTTCTAATTGTCGGAGTGGACATGTTGTTTGCAGAGCTCACACCTTATGCTACACTTGTGAGGAACAAGTTTTGGTTCATTTCAATCAATTTATGAGTTTTGTCAATGTATTAATTGTCTTTTCTTTGGAGCGCTCCTGTCAATGTTGAGTAAGGACGTGCACCTAATTATGTATATAGGCCTAGAAGTATATAGGCCTAGGCTACCTGGCCTGCGTGCAAATGCAGGCCTATAAATGTGCTCATTTGGGGCATGTCTGTTCTTGATACACACAGGAAAGTGTTGAGTTTGGAAATCCCAGCAGAGTTGCAGATCTTGACACACTCAAACCGGTGTGCCTAGAATCTACTACCATACCCTGTTCAAAGGCACTTTAATATTTTGTCTTGCCCATAGCCGCAGAATACATTTTTATATATACGAAAGTAAAAAATATATTAGATTTTTGGGAAATAAATAGTGAATTCACCTGGTCAGTCTAATGGAAAGAGCAGGTGTTCATAATGTTTTATACACTCCGTGTTTGTGCAAGAAATGTAGGTTGCCAAAATGTCTTTGGTTCATTTGTAAACGTAATTTATAAATGCATTAATTCATTTTTACAATCATGGTGACACCCATTAGTCTACACCTATATATGTTGGATTATTTTTGTAGAAAATATAATCTCAGTGAAAAGGTCAGGAGAGATTCGTAACAATCATCAACCATAAGTATTTCATTTTTTTATCAATGTGGCTGATTTGGCAATACTTTCACTGGATTTGGTTTTTTAAAAGAAGTAGCTGGTTAGTTTGTCTTGGGTATTCCTCATGTATAGAGCTGTATTGTGCCTAGCTTCCTGGAAAGACTGACACCGCAATGATCTCAGTGTTATAGTTCTACCACTAGGTTGTATTCAGCAATAGAAAACTACTGGTCTATAGTGTTGTATTGTATTGATAAATGCTCACTATCATGTATATAAGATACTGCCTAACGTTAGACAACAATGTTCACATCCTTCTACATGTCGACAACAGTTCTCCTTCATAATTCTGTTGAATTAATCCGAAATATTGCTTCACTATTGCACATTGGAAAATCAGCAAAGTACAACAACATATCTGGATTTTCATAGTCCCTCTAGAGGGCAGTAGTGAGTTTACAGTCAGCATCAACATCAACAGATTGCAAACAGACAGTCAAATGTGCAAATTAAAATGTGAATAATCTGAAACAGTCCCAATAAAAACTGTCTGTGACAGTCAGATAAGCAGGAAAATATTGATCAACTGCCCCGGACTTGATCCCATGATCCCAATATTGTCGAACAACCCTTAATAATGCTTTGTGGCTACAAGGCAGGATTATAGCAGATCACTAAGGCTCTACTGTATGTACAACTATCACACATGTTCAACATAGCATAGTATGAGGAATGATGGTACACTACCTGGGCTGGTACTGTTGTGAGCCTTTTACACCCATTTTAAACTCACACTGTTCTGGTGGCATCCTACTGAACCATTGTAGTGGCAGGGCTTCTCTCTGGGGTGACTGACAACAGATGACAGAGGTTCCGTTGTCCCTTCATAGCAGAGGGCTCAGTGACCTATGATGAACCCTGTGATCTCTGATGAACCTGTGACCTTTGATTAAACCCGTGACCATTAGCTCAGCAGAGGAGCTTCCTGGTTTCTGGGGGGCCTAGGTTACTCTCTCCTCCAGTGGGGGGCCAGATAAAGGGTTTAGACGTGATGTCACTTCCTTCCTCCAGCAAGATGGACATAATCACTGCACTCTTCAGATGAGGTAGTCCGGATTTATTCTACAGCAAGCATGGCTCAAGATTCTTACTGGTGAGAGAGGAGACAAGGAGATGCAATGATTAGATGTGTAGAGTATTCAGATATAGTGGAGAATCATTCACTTCCTGTCTTCTAGATAAACTTAGATTTTGGACAGCAGGATGAATACAACACATATCCAATATAGTAGCCGTGTCTGAAATCTGGCTTACCTACTACTTACTAAAACTGCATAATGTGTACTAATCACACACTATTTAGAATGTACTATTTAATAAAAATATATTCAGTAAGCAACAAATGTCAACATACTACACTCACCCATACCGAGAGTGTGTCAGCTAATGCGCAATTGCGTTGTTTCCCGCCATTTGTTCATTTTGGTATAGTCCCCTTATCTGATTATCAGCTGTCGTCAAACACGTTGGTCTGAAAGATGATTCTATTCCTCAGTAGCAGGCAGCGAATTTGTTGTAGATGAAATGAGCCGAAATGAGTATGACATCCTGGCATTTAAAGCATACCATTTTTTTCCCACACACTATAAAACATATTTTTGCATTCCCAATCATCCTACTATTTAGAACGCAAGTAGAAGTATTCGGAACCTGTAAGGACAATGTGTAAACCCACCATTCTACTGATGTCAGATGCAAAAGTCACCCCTTTAGAGGGCTTCTCCAGAGAGCTGCTACTGCTGCTGCCACCCAGAGAGTTCCTCCTAATGATACCTTGGAGGGGGAGCATGTCCAGGCGCTGCAGACTGTTTCTGCGGGAGGAGGAGAGGTAACTCCTTTCCTTAGAGAGGCGGCGCTGGCGACTTGACAGCATGGCGGCAGGACAGACTATCCCCGCAGGTGGAACCTTCCCCATCCTCTCATACAGCTCTTCAATCTCCCTCTTCTGGGTGGCCTGGAGACTCTGCACCTCTGCCAAGTGTCTGACATGAGGGAGAGAGAGAATGAGAGAGCGGGATAAAGATAAACAGTTTAGGACTCTGAGGAGGATATGTTTAAGTGCTTTGGAATAGTTGACAGTCAAGTTGAGTTCAAAGTAATCAAACTTCGATTAAAACCCAAAATGGGTGAATGACTGAAGAGATGCTGAAGGTGAAACACTCACTTCTCCCTCATCTCCAGTAGCTCCTCCCACATGTCCTCACTCTCTGAGTCGTCACTGCTCAGGTATGTGAAGTTACGGCTGTAGCTCAGCCACATGTGGTTTAGAGCGGAGGTGTAGGTGGGGCTCCCTGCCCCTCCATCCCACAGGCCACGCCCCTCTGATTCCACCGCTATAACGGACAAGCCGCTGTCTGCAGACATACCCATCAGACTGAGGCTGCACATTCTCTTCCTCCTCCTCCTCCTCACTGTCTGTTGCTCTTCCTTTTCCTCCTGCTCCTCCTCATCTTCTTCCTTCTCCTCCTCCTGCTCCTCATCTTCTTCCTCCTCATCTTCTTCCCCCTCTTCATTCTTCTGCTCCTCCTCATCTTCTTCACCCTGTTCTTCCTCTTCTTCCTGCTGCTGCTCCTTGGTCCCGGCCCACTCTACTTGGACCTCCTGGGCCTCCCCCATAGTGAGGTGTGGGGGGTGGGGAGTGAGGGTGGTGTTCAGGCTGGTCTCTGACTCCCACTGCTCCTGCTCCTCTGTACTGCTCTTAGAGGTGGTGGTGCTGCCCACTGACATGGGCCTGGCGGGGTTAGAGCCCTGTCCACCTGGTTCAGCAGTCACAGGGATCTCCATGCTAGGGGAGACCTGAAAACGGCCCACTGTGACAACAGCAGGTGGAGGATCTGTGGGGAGAAGGGGGTTTATGATCAATATCAATACAGTGATAATAATTCATTTTCACAATCTGCTGTTTGTGTTTACATTCTGTTCCAGTAGTTGATATTATATTCCACTGATATTGACTCATGTACACTCAAATGAATTACAATGCTTTAGGCCGGGATTCAATCCGATTGCCCCTTTTCGGCTATGCACCGTTTAAAGGCAATGTTTCCGGAGAATTCATGGTAAACGCTGCATATGTCAGCTCAATCTGAAATTTCCTTCAAACATCAAGCGTGCAGTTACGTGGCTCTACTGTTGATCAGACCAGAACCCTGGTCTTAGTTTCATAACTTTCTGTCAGAAAACCAATCCAACTGCCATATCTACTGCCAACATCTGGCAGTGGTGTAAGAAGTGGGAAGGAATCAGAGTTAGCTGAGGTGTGGAACTAGGTGGCACTCTCCTGGCTTGGAAAAAGCTTTTCTCTGCTGAATACGGCCCTGGGACTTCTCAAACAGAGCCTGTTCTGTCTGTCTGTTGAGCGGGGTGGGTCTTGTTGGGTTGAGTCGCTCGGGGACCAGAGCAGGGCGGAGTGGCGGTGTAAACACAGACAGGTGGGGAGGAAATGGGAGGAGAGGCCTGTAACGAGTGCGGAAGCCTTATAATTGGTCAGTTCTGCTGGACAAATCTTCTAATAGGTCAATACTGGTAGGCAGGGCTATAATCACACCTACGTATTGGTCCCTTATTCAATGATCCCGAGGCACTTCTAGTGCTAATAGGTGATGTTGTTACCAAACACCGATGTGGGCAGGATAAAACAGAACAGGAAACAACGGGAAGGGCAAATTGGCCCAAACACGCTTATTTTTAGATTGCAGGGCAATTCTGAGAATGATTTACTCTGGTTCCTTGAAAGTTTTCCTGGAGGTTTTATTAACGCTCTGAGAATGGAAAATATAGGTTATTTAGAGTTTAAAAAAAAAAATAACTTCCTTCAAACTTTCACTGAATGTTTCAATAACACTTTTAATAATATTGCTAGCTTATTTTGGGTCAATGTTTTTGAACTCCAAGCACAGATAGGACACATGGAATTGAATTTTCTTAGGCATTAATCATGTGAACACATTTCTTTTTTATTGTGACACAGCATCAGTAGCTAGGTTTCCATCCAATTCGCAACATCTAAATGAATAAAATATGTGCATTTTCCCACCAGAGATGTTTTCCATCAAATTGACTGCGGATAAAAGTATGTGCATATGATAACGGAGTCCACATAATAACTTTTGCGGTTAAATTCCTATGTACCGAATACAAATTCCACTTAAATGGGATTCCATTGATTTTTCAACTCTACTGATGGTTTTGACACAAAAAAATGTTGCGTTATATAATATTGTCACGTGCGCTCTAGCCTACAGCTTGCAGATACATAGCCTACATGGCCAAAAGAGCGATAATATTTTAAATTTGTCAAACGGCAGGCAAGCATCAATCATCATGTAACCAGAATAAGACCCTAGATGTTTATTGGAAAAAAGCATCAAGCTCATCACATTGCACTTTCACCACTTTGTGATATTAATCACAATTTATTTAATCTGTAGCCTAATAAACATCATGGTTTTCCGAGTCATTGTGGGAGGACCACACACACACCATATCATCAATGCAATGATCTGTGTTGCCCAGCAACAGCCCCAAAACATCACTGCTCTAGAGGAGATCTGCATGGAGGAATGGGCCAAAATACCAGCAACAGTGTGTGAAAACCTTGTGAAGACTTACAGAAAACGTTTAACCTCTGTCATTGCCGACAAAGGGTATATAACAAAGTATTGAGATAAACATTTGTTATTGACCAAATGCTTATTTTCAAGCATAATTTGCAAATAAATTCATTAAAAATCCTACAATGTGATTTTCTGGATTTTTTTTTCTCATTTTGTCTGTCATAGTTGAAGTGTACCTATGATGAAAATTACAGGCCTCTGTTATCTTTTTAAGTGGGAGAACTTGCACAATTGGTGGTTGACTAAATACTTTTTTGCCCCACTGTATGTAAAAACTTGGCCACTCAGGAACATTCACTTTCTTCTTGGTAAGCAACTCCAGTGTAGATTTGGCCTTGTGTTTTAGGTTATTTTCCTGCTTAAGGGTGAATTAATCTCCCAGTGTCTGGTGGAAAGCAGACTGAACCAGATTTTCCTCTGGGATTTTGCCTGTGCTTAGCTACATTCCATAGATTTTTTTACCATGAAAAGCTCCCCAGTCCCTTAACGATTACAAGCATACCCATAACATGGTGCAGCCACCATTATGCTTCAAAATATGGAGAGTGGTACTCAGTAATGTGTTATATTGTACTTGCCCCAAGTATAACACTTTATGTTCAAGACTAAAAGTGAATCACTTTCCCACGTCTTTTGCAGTATTCATTTAGTGCCTTGTTGTAAACAGGATGCATGTTATTTTTTTTACAGGCTTCCTTCTTTTCAGTCCATCATTTAGGTTAATATTGTGGAGTAACTACTATTTTGTTGAGGCATCCTCAGTTTTCTCCTATCACAGCTGTTAAACTGTAACTGTTTTAAAGTCACCATTGGCCTCATGGTGAAATCTCTGAGTGGTTTTCTTCCTCTCCGGCAACTAAATTAGGAAGGACGCCTGTATCTTTGTAGTGACTGGGTGTATTGATACAGCATCCAAAGTGTAATTAATAACCACACTATGCTCAAAGATATATTCAATGTCTGCTTTTTTTTTTTTTTTACCCATCCACCAATAGGTGGTGCTCTTTGCGAGGCAATTGAAAACATCCCTGGTTTTGTGGTTGAAATTTACTGCTCGACTGAGGGACCTTACAATTATCTGTATGTGTGGGGTACAGAGATGAGGTAGTCATTCAAAAAACATGTTAAACACTATTATTGCACACAGAGTCCATGCAACTTATTATGTGGCTTGCTAAGCACATTTTTACTCTTAAAATTATTTAGGCTTGCCATAACAAAAATACTTATTGACTCAAGACATTTCAGTTTTCATATTTTATTCATCTGTACAAATTTAGAAAAACATAATTCCACTTTGACATTATGGAGTATTGTGTGTAGGCCAGTGCCAAAAACATATACATTCAATCAATTTAAAATTATGACTGTAACACAATAAAATGTGGAAAAGTCTGAAGGCACTGTATGTCTGGCGGGGATGTTGACACTAGGGCAACAAACAGACAGGGCCGTGGTGTCACTGGATAAGGTAGCGATGTGCTTCCCTATTTCCCGAAGAGATCATTAGAGATCATTTAAAATGGCTTCCACTATTTTAAAGTAGTCAACTGGGTGGGGATTCCGGAGTAATCAGCCAATGATCAGAGTATTGTCTTCTTCTTCAAATTGGATTGCCTATAGTTAGTAAATGGTTTTGAGCTATATTACCGACATCTAGTGACCACACTAAATGTATGACACACACGATTTGGTTTAAGACTCCGGCACTGCAGGTGGCAGGTAAATCACCAATGTTAGCTTTATACTTTTTTCAAACATCAGACAGCCTCAAAGGCACTGCCCATGCTGTCACAGACAAGGTACTTGTACGGACGAGATGTGTATGCTGGAACAATGAGGAAGTTTGACTAAGTGCACTGGGCCGGGCTATGAATCGCAATGCTAGAGGCATCACTACAGACCCGGGTTCGATCCCGGGCTGTATCACAACCGACTGTGATCGGGAGTCCAATAGGGGTGGCGCACAATTGGCCCAGCGTCGTCCGGGTTAGGCCAGTGTAGGTCTTCATTGTAAATAAGAATTTGTTCTTAATGTTCTTGCCAAGTTAAATAAAGGTTATTTAAAAAATATAAAAAATTGTATAGCATGATGCCTCTTTTTTCACAAAGTTTAGAAGAGAAAAAACTAAAACTGAACATAATTTACCATGGGTTTTATTCTATTTTAGTTTGTTTTGGAGTCAAAGTTAATAGTTTTAGTATAGTTTTAGTTTCTCAAATGTGTTTCTTAATTATTTTATTGCAGTTTACTAAATAGTTTTTTTGTTTTGGTATTGTTTTAGATTCAGTTTTAATTTACTACAATAACTCTGAACTTTACTGGAAAGTTTTTGAACGTTCTGAGAACATGCCTTTAAATAGAACCATGAGGAAACGTTATGCTGAAGTACTGAAATTCCCACAGAATAATGTTGTAGCCCGACATCCGGCACCGACAGAGATGGCCGCCTCGCTTCGCGTTCCGAGGAAACTATGCAGTATTTTGTTTTTTTACGTGTTATTTCTTACATTGTTACCCCAGGAAATCTTAGGTTTTATTACATACAGTCGGGAGGAACTACTGGATATAAGAGCAACATCAACTCACCAACATTACGACCAGGAATATGACTTTCCCGAAGCGGATCCTCTGTTTGGCCCTCCACCCAGGACAATGGATCGGATCCCAGCCGGCGGCCCAAAACAACGGCGCCGCAGAAGGGGCAGACAGAGCGGTCTTCTGGTCAGGCGCTGTAGACGGTCACATCGCGCAACGCTCCAGAGCATACTACTCGCCAATGTCCAGTCTCTTGACAACAAGGTAGACGAAATCCGAGCAAGGTTTGCCTTCCAGAGAGACATCAGAGACTGTAGCGTTCTTTGTTTCACGGAAACATGGCTCACTCGAGACACGCTATCGGAGTCGGTACAGCCACCTGGTTTCTTCATGCATCGCGCCGACAGAAACAAGCATCTCTCAGGTAAGAAGAAGGGCGGGGGTGTATGCCTTATGATTAACGAGACGTGGTGTGATCATAAAAACATACAGGAACTCAAGTACTTTTGTTCACCTGACTTGGAATTCCTCACAATCAAATGCCGACCTCATTATCTACCAAGAGAATTCTCTTCGATCGTAATCACAGTCGTGTATATTCCCCCCCAAGCAGACACATCGACGGTCCTGAATGAACTTCATTTGGCTCTATGTAAACTGGAAACCACATATCCTGAGGCTGCATTTATTGTACCTGGGGATTTTAACAAGGCTAATCTGAAAACAAAGCTCCCTAAATTTTATCAGCATATCAATTGCGCAACCCAGGCTGGCAAAACCCTGGACCATTGTTATTCTAAATTCCGCTGAAAGCACAAACCACTGCTTTTAATCAGGGCAAGGTGACCGGAAACATGACCGAATACAAACAGTGTAGTTATTCCCTCCACAAGGCAATCAAACAAGCTAAGCGTCAGTATAGTGACAAAGTAGAGTCGCAATTCAACGGCTCAAACACAAGAGGTATGTGGCAGGGTCTACAGTCAATCATGGACTACGAAAGAAAAACCAGTCCCGTCGCGGACCACAATGTCTTGTTCCCAGATAAACTAAACAACTTCTTTGCTCGCTTTGAGGACAATACAGTGCCACTGACATGGCCCGCTACCAAAACGTGCGGGCTCTCCTTCACTGCAGCCAACGTGAGTAAAACATTTAAACATGTCAGCAGGGCTGCAGGCCCAGACGGCATCCCTAGCCGCGTCCTCAGAGCATGCGCAGACCAGCCGGCTGATGTGTTTACGGACATATTCAATCAATCCTTATCCCAGTCTGCTGTTCCCACATGCTTCAAGAGGGCCACCATTGTTCCTGTTCCCAAGAAAGCTAAGGTAACTGAGCTAAATTACTACCGCCCCGTAGCACTCACTTCCGTCATCATGAAGTGCTTTGAGAGACTAGTCAAGGACCAATTTGCTTACCGCCCCAATAGGTCCACAGACGACGCAATCGCAATCACACTGCACACTGCCCTAACTCATCTGGACAAGAGGAATACCTATGTAAGAATGCTGTTCATCGACTACAGCTCAGCATTTAACACCATAGTACCCTCCAAACCCGTCATTAAGCTCAAGACCCTGGGTCTCGCCCCCGCCCTGTGCAACTGGGTCCTGGACTTCCTGACTGACCTGCCCCCAGCTGGTGAGGGTAGGTAACAACATCTCCACCCCACTGATCCTCAACACTGGGGCCCCACAAGGGTGCATTCTCAGCCCTCTCCTGTACTCCCTGTTCACCCATGACTGCGTGGCCATGCACGCCTCCAATTCAATCATCAAGTTTGCAGATGACACTACAGTGGTATGCTTGATTACCAACAACGACGAGACGGCCTACAGGGAGGAGGTGAGGGCCCTCGGAGTGTGGTGTCAGGAAAATAACCTCACACTCAATGTCAACAAAACAAAGGAGATGATCATGGACTTCAGGAAACAGCAGAGGGAGCAGCCCCTTATCCACATAGACAGGACAAAATTGGAGAGGGTGGAAAGATTTAAGTTCCTCAGCGTACACATCACGGAAAACTGAAATGGTCCACCCACACAGACAGCATGGTGAAGAACCTCAGGAGGCTGAAGAAATTCGGCTTGTCACCAAAAACACTCACAAACGTTTACTGATGCTCAATCGAGCATCCTGTCGGACTGTATCATCACCTGGTACGGCAACTGCTCCGCCCACAACCGTAAGGCTCTCCAGAGGGTAGTGAGGTCTGCACAACGCATCACCGGGGGCAAACTACCAAACTGCCAACCAGGACATCTACACCACCCGATGTCACAGGAAGGACAAAAATATCCTCAAGGACAACAACCACCCGAGCCACTGCCTGATCACCCCGCTATCATCCAGAAGACGAGGTCAGTACAGGTGCATCAAAGCGGGGACCAAGAGACTGAAAAACAGCTTCTATCTCAAGGCCATCAGACTGTTAACCAGCCATCACTAACATTGAGTGGCTGCTGCCAACATACTGACTCAACTCCAGCCACTTTAATAATGTAAAATTTGATGTAATAAATGGATCACTAGCCACTTTAAACAAGGCCACTTTATATAATGTTTACATAGCCTAAATTACTCATCTCATATGCATACACTGTGCTCTATACCATCTACTGCATCTTGCCATTTTGATGTACTAAATGTATCACTAGCCACTTTAAACAATGGCACTTTATATAATGTTTACATACCCTACATTACTCATCTCTATACCATCTACTGCATCTTGCCTATGCCGTTCGGCCATCACTCATTCATATATTTTTATGTACATATTCTTATTCATTCCTTTACACTTGTGTGTGTATAAGGTATTTGTTGTGAAATTATTAGGTTAGATTACTTGTTAGATATTACTGCACGGTCGGAACTAGAAGCACAAGCATTTTGCTACACTCGCAATAACATCTGCTAACCATGTGTATGTGACAAATAAAATTTGATTTGATTTGTTTCTTAATATTTTCTGAACTATTTGAGAACTTTCCAAATATCAAACCAGTTGGAGAACATTCCTACATTACCAACTGTTTTATTAAATGTAACCATGTTTGAACTTTTAGGAAATGTTCTGTTAAAGTAATGAAATACCAAGAAAATGATGTTTTTTTGTCAAGTTCCTTAAATGTACTGAAAATGTTCCAAAGCCAAGCAACTATCCTGCACCATTCCCGGAAAGTTGTGGGAAGTGTGTACGCAAAATAACCATAGGACAACCATGCTCTCACCAAGCTCTAAGAAACATATGGTTCTCAGAACGTTATGTGCTAGCTGGGTAGGCCTTATTTAGAGAGAATAAAACATAAAACACACTTGCATAATAGAGAAATGGCCTCGTTGAGTGTCTGGAGTGTGTGTGTGTGTGTGTGTGTGTGTCTGGAATGTTTACTCTGCATTTGTTTAGTGTGCTAACAAGGTCTGCCAGCGTCCTCCCCGACCCGTCTCCTACCATCAACAGATCAACAGTAAGCTTAGGTAAGGGCCAGTACAGTAGAATACAGCTAGAGTAGAGGTAGCGAGGGGAAGTCACTGTGAATTCTACCTGTGTAACTGGGAGATACTCTGGGCTTGGGAGCACTGGCATTCATCTCAGGCACCATTGGTCTGGACATTGGTGTGGTTGAGCTGAATGATGATAACTTGGGAAAAGAGGAAGGAAACATGTAATCAATATTATTAAGAAAATTATTAAGAGAAATAAACCTATCCCCCCATACATTAGGTCTTTCTCTTTATCATTTTCTTAATCAAATCAAATTTTCTTTGTCACATGCGCCGAATACAACAGGTCAACCTTACAGTGAAATGCTTCCTTACAAGCCCTTAACCGACAATGCAGTTTTAAGAAAAATACCTTAAAATAATAAAAATGAATAAAAGTCACAAATAACAATGTTGATTACTTTTTTCCAGTGACCAAAAATATTCAGCAAGAATGACATTACTTGTCACTATCAGACAGTCATGTAAGGTCTAGTTGGTAACTTACTGTGCTCTCCGGGCTGTCTGGGGCCGAGGGGGACAGGTCAGACCCCGACGCAGAGCTGGACACATCAGACTGGTCCTGAGGAACCATGTAGGATCCTTGGGAACTATTCTGTAAATGGCTTAGGCGTTTGGAAGACACTGTTTGCAGTGACATCCCTTGTGTGTTCCTTGGAAGGGTGTTGTAGCCCATCATAGAGGGAGATATGTGGTTATTCTGCCAGCTGCGGTGTCTGTTTTGAGAGTACACAGACCCAGACCCATCCCTCTGCATCTGTGGTGGAGTGTCTGCGCCCTGGTAGACACTGTGCTGTTTTCCTTGACCAGGCATCCCACCCTGAGGGTGGGGGACCTCCACTGGAGCTGTCTGGTAGTGGGGGGAGTAGATGGATGGGTAGCCAGACTGGGGGTGGGTTAGCTGGGGATGGAAGCCTGCTATGGAGGGCATCCCTTGGTTAGCCAGGCTGTTGGCAGGGATGAAGGAGTGGGCCATGCTCATCGCCATGGAGATCACATTGGCCAGGGAGAAGAGGGGCTGTGTGTGGGAAGGCCACATGTCAGAGTGCTGGGGGTGAGCAGAGGGAGACAGAGGATTCCCCTCCCCGCTGTACTCTAAGGGGCTCGGGGCATCAGAGTGGTGGCCCCCGGAGAAGGCTGGGGAGTAAACGGAGGGGAACATAGGGTTGCTGGCAACCCGTGTGAGGGGAGAATGGGCTGGTTTTGGGGAGCCGGGGTTCACTGGATAAGGGAAAGGGAATTGTGTGTGGCCCATGAAGGGGGGCATGTGGTAGTGCTGCTTGGGATGGGGGTGCTGCTGCTTGGGATGGGGGTGCTGTTGCTTAGGATGGGAATGGAGGTGCTCTGGGGAGAACATGGAGGCTGGGTGGTGCTGCTGTGGGTGGGGGTGCTGCTGCTGGGGGTGCTCTGGGGAGAACATTGAGGCTGGGTGGTGCTGCTGTGGGTGGGGGTGCTGCTGCTGGGGGTGCTCTGGGGAGAACATTGAGGCTGGGTGGTGCTGCTGTGGGTGGGGGTGCTGCTGCTGGGGGTGCTCTTGGGAGAACATTGAGGCTGGGTGGTGCTGCTGTGGGTGGGGGTGCTGCTGCTGGGGGTGCTCTGGGGAGAACATGGAGGCTGGGTGGTGCTGCTGGGGGTGGGGGTGCTGCTGCTGGGGCTGGGGGCACTCTTGGGAGAACATTGAGGCTGGGTGGTGCTGCTGGTAGTGAGGAGAACCTGGAAGATAGAAACAAAACAGAACAATTTATGTTAGTGATTATCAAATTCAACTAACTTTTATTTACTGAGAGGGAACGTTATGTGTGGTGACAGATTGGTAGACACAAAACAACATAACATTACCTAACTCAGAAATACCACTTGTGTAAAAAGAACGCCTTACAAAACCTCAATGTGTTCTTTACAGTGTCCTCATACAAACTCTTATGCCAACGCCTAGAGAACACCTTAGGTTGTAAAAGAGTGGGATACTGACTGAACGAACACAGAGACTAGTGAATTATATTATTCTAGCTCCATCTCACTCAGATTTTGGATTGTTCCTTCTGCCCTACTGCCAAGTGACATCAGGCATTTGGAACATAAATCCCTCATGTGCGGTGGTTTCCATGGCAAATGGCAGGGTTTTGTCTTAACAAAATCACAGTTTAAGAGAGAGCTTTGATGAGATTGTCATTGCATAACAGTAGCTGATAGCCAGAGTGGTTGGGGCATGTGCAGTTATGTATGCATCCCAAATGGCACCCAAAAGTAGTGCATTGGTCAAAAGTGGTGCATAATGTAGGGAATAGGATGCCATTTGGGACGCAGACAGATTTATTTTGGATTAGAAATGTAATGCAGCAAGGAAAGACTAGTTTTGACATTTTATGAAAGTCTGAAATTGAAAACATCCCACTGGGCACAGACGTCAATTCAATGTCTATTCCACACTCTTTAGGGATTAGTGTGGACGCCATTACACTACCCCATCCATTGATTTTAAATTGTATTCAACAATGGCTCTACAGTTATGAACCAACAGGTCTCCTGTCACTGAGGTAATCCAGCCACTAACATGCCAGTCACTGAGGTAATCCAGCCACTAACATGTCAGTCACTGAGGTAAACCAGCCACTAACATGTCAGTCACTGAGGTAATCCAGCCATTAGCACGCCAGTCACTGAGGTAATCCAGCCACTAACACGCCAGTCACTGAGGTAATCCAGTCACTAACACGCCAGTCACTGAGGTAATCCAGCCACTAACACGCCAGTCACTGAGGTAATCCAGCCACTAACACAGCAGTCACTGAGGTAATCCAGCCACTAGCACGCCAGTCACTGAGGTAATCCAGCCACTAACACGCCAGTCACTGAGGTAATCCAGCCACTAACACGCCAGTCACTGAGGTAATCCAGCCACTAACACAGCAGTCACTGAGGTAATCCAGCCACTAGCACGCCAGTCACTGAGGTAATCCAGCCACTAACACGCCAGTCACTGAGGTAATCCAGTCACTAACATGCCAGTCACTGAGGTAATCCAGCCACTAACACGCCAGTCACTGAGGTAATCCAGTCACTAACATGCCAGTCACTGAGGTAATCCAGCCACTAACATGCCAGTCACTGAGGTACTACAGCCACTAACACGCCAGTCACTGAGGTAATCCAGTCACTAACATGCCAGTCACTGAGGTAATCCAGCCACTAACACGCCAGTCACTGAGGTAATCCAGCCACTAACACGCCAGTCACTGAGGTAATCCAGCCACTAACACGCCAGTCACTGAGGTAATCCAGTCACTAACACGCCAGTCACTGAGGTAATCCAGCCACTAACACGCCAGTCACTGAGGTAATCCAGCCACTAACACGCCAGTCACTGAGGTAATCCAGTCACTAACATGCCAGTCACTGAGGTAATCCAGTCACTAACATGCCAGTCACTGAGGTAATCCAGCCACTAATGTATATTCAGATAGAAATATAGTTTGGGCAACACAGTTCCAGGCATTGTGAAACTAGACTGTGCTGTGGCTGTGTCCAGCAGAGTACAGAGAGACAACAGGGGAAGGAGGAAGGGGGGATATACTTCAGATGGCCTCCAAATCTTGTGCGGCGGAAGGGGACGTTGTGTGTTCTTTAATTGACTTTAAATGCTTCCATCTCCTCCAGTGGGGGGGGGGATTTCTTGGAAAGAGGGGGAGTGGGATTGTTTGTGTGAGTGTGTCTGTATGTGTATTCGTATGTTTGTGTGTGCATGTGTGCTAGAAAACAGAAAACAGGCTGGGAAAGCTTATGCTTCACAGTGACTGCATTCACCTCTCGAAAAGAGGCAACAAGCTTCCTTCAGATGAGGTAATTACCTAAGAGGCCCTGGGACAAGGCTGGCACGGCACCACTGAGGCACAAAACTGGGCTTTGAGGTGCAGGGAAAGTTAGTCGGGACCATTCAAATGTCCTGACAATACTAAGAACGGCGTCTGAGGAGGGAGGAGTTTTACGACGGTGTCGGGCCTGATTCGTGTTCCACTGCCAAGATGAGGATGCATCCCAAATGGCATGCTATTCCTTTAATAGTGCACTACTTTTGACCAGGCTTTGGTCATGCCCTATAGGTCATTTAGTCTGCAACAGTCCTCTCTCTGTGGTGAACAGTAAACAATGCTAAATCTCTTCACATGGGCCTGTGGGGAGGAGGAGGAGAGCTAGGCTGTTACAGTACAGTACCTGGGGCGTTGTGGAAAGACTGGGAGCGTAATAGAGGTGTCCATGTAGGCAAAGTCACGTCTGCTGGGCTGAAGAAGTCTCCTCCATCAGCGGGACGTAAGGGAGAACCATGCACGCCTACACTGGGGTCAGCCATGCTGAAGTCTGGGAGAACAGACAGATACAGACAGTCAGTCTCAGTCATTGAGATGGACTTGCACATTGTCAAGAAAATGCATGTCTATTTACCATACAAACCCTAGTGAACATACAGAAGGTGTAAGGAGGTTGAATATGAATAGAGACCAAGCAGCACAAGATGATACTGAGAAGAACTGAGGTTTCGTTTTCTTACCTGGTAGAGAGGAGGCAGAGTGTGTCCACTCCACAATGTGACTGTGAAGATTAGGCTGGAAGAGAGGACACAGATATACACAGTGAGTTAGAGATTGTCTGGTAACTATTCTAATACTTTTTAGCCAGTAGTTCTGAAAGTAGCGCTCACGTGCCAAAAGTGGTCCCTGAAAATTGCGTACTACATCACACATGAGCAGATATGTGCACCACATCATTTCTCTCTCTCTCACTCTGCTGTGTGTGCATATTGCTAGGTGTCACTCAAATGGTGAGGGGCTGAAGCTCATTGGCTAGAACTTACATTACTAGGGGACTGGCCCAAGTGGGGGAAAATGTAACGAAAATGGTGCAGCACAGCTTTCAAACTAATTGAGGTAAAACAGTAATTCTGCTCATAGATTATGCATGTACGAACTACACATTGACACATGCAGCCCAAAGCGAGAGGTTTAAAAAATATTTAGTAGTCGCCAAAGTTCCAGAACATTTCTTTAATAAACATAGGACATAAACCCAGTGGGTTTGTTGTGAGAAGTCAGTTGCATTAAGGCAGGGTCATTTTAATGATGAGGCCCATTTGAATAACGACCCAGTAAGACAATCATTAACAACTATGTGGTGTTCCCATTACTTTGCTTTGGTTTAAATCTTTTAACCACCATAATCTGAACTAATAACCAACTTTAAACCATCCTAAAAAGGAAACAAACTAACGGTTCCACTAACGGTCTGTAATGTAGGCAAACGTAGCTGCTGCTCATTTTGGTATCTGTATTGATGGCGCAAAAGCCATGACAGGGAGACATAGTGGAGTGGTAACGTGCGTGCAAGCAGTTAATCGCCATTTGGGTACACTGCAGCATCCACCAAGAGGCTCTTGCTGCCAAGGGAATGCCTGACAGCTTGAAAGACGTTTTGGACACTACAGTGAAAATGGTTAACTTTGTTAAAGCAAGGCCCTTGAACTCTCGTGTATTTTCTGCACTATGCAATGATATGGGCAGCGACCATGTAACGCTTTTACAACATACATAAGTGCGCTGGTTATCAAGGGGCAAAGTATTGAAAAGTTGTTTTGAATTGAGAGACAAGCTTAAATTTTCTTTACTGACTATAATTTTCACTTGTCTGACCGCTTGCATGATGACGAGTTTCTCACACAACTGGTCTATCTGGGTGATGTTTTTTCTCGCCTGAATGATCTGAATCTAGGATTACAGGGACTCTCCGCAACTATATTCAATGTGCAGGACAAAATTGAGGCTATGATTAAGAAGTTGGAGCTCTTCTCTGTCTGCATTAACAAGGACAACACACAGGTCTTTCCATCATTGTATGATTTTTTGTGTGCAAATGAACTCAAGCTTACGGACAATGTCAAATGTGATATAGCGAAGCACCTGGGTGAATTTGGTGCACAATTACGAGGTACTTTCCCAAAATCGATGACACAAACAACTGGATTCGTTATCCCTTTCATGCCCTGCCTCCAGTCCACTTACCAATATCTGAACAAGAGAGACTCATCGAAATTGCAACAAGCGGTTCTGTGAAAATTACATTTAATCAGAAGCCACTTCCAGATTTCTGTATTGGGCTGCGCTCAGAGTATCTTGCCTTGGCAAATCGCGCTGTGAAGACACTGATTTCCTTTGTAACCACATACCTATGTGAGAGTGGATTCTCGGGCCTCACTAGCATAACAACTAAATACAAGCACAGACTGTGTGGAAAATGATTTAAGACAGACTCTCTCCAATACAATCCAACATTGCAGAGTTATGTGCATCCTTTCAAGCACACCCTTCTCATTAAAATAGCCTCCAACACTCTACTCAGCAAACTGGATGTAGTCTATCACAGTGCCATCCGTTTTGTCACCAAAGCCCCATATACTACCCACCACTGCGACCTGTATGCTCTCGTTGGCTGGCCCTCGCTACATATTCCTCGGCAAACCCACTGGCTCCAGGTCATCTATAAGTCTTTGCTAGGTAAAGACCTGCCTTATCTCAGCTCACTGTTCACCATAGCAACACCCACCCATAGCACGCGCTCCAGCAGGTATATTTCATTGGCCATACCCAAAGCCAACACCTTCTTTGGCCACCTTTCCTTCCAGTTCTCTGCTGCCAATGACTGGAACGAATTGCAAAAATCACTGAAGCTGGAGACTTATATCTCCCTCTCTAACTTTAAGCATCAGCTGTCAGAGCACCTTACCGATCACTGTGCCTGTACTGTACCTGTACACAGCCAATCTGTAAATAGCACACCCAACTACCTCATCCCCATATTGTCATTTATCTTCTTGCTCTTTTGCACCCTAGTATCTCTACTTGCATCATCATCTGCACATCTATCACTCCAGTGTTAATGCTAAATTTGAATTATTTTGCCTCCATGGCCTATTTATTTCCTTACCTCCCTAATCTTCTACATTTGCACACACTGTACATAGGTTTTTCTATTGTGTTATTGACTGTACATTTGTTCATGTGTAACTCTGTGTTGTTGTTTTTGTCGCACTGCTTTGCTTTATCTTGGCCAGGTCGCAGTTGCAAATGAGAACTTGATCTCAACTGGCCTACCTGGTTAAACAAAGGTGAAATCATTTTTTAAAAGACATTATTAACCTGTGGGGAGTTATTCACAATTTTCGATGAACAAATAAGGTTTTATATGTAAGATGGATGAATAAAGAAAAAAATTATTGATTATTATTATATTATTATTTGTGCCCTGGTCCTATAAGAGCTATTTGTCACAATTTTTTCAATATTTAGGGCTAACTTATTCCTTGCCACCAATTCTGCAGCTCTTTGTTAAGTGGTGCATTCATTTCAGTCGCTGTGGTAGCTGACGTGTCTAGTGTTGAGTCATCCGTATACATACACACTGGCTTTACTCATAGCCAGTGGCATGTCATTAGTAAAAAATGATAGAAGTAAGGGGCCTAGAACAGTTACCTTGGCAAATTCCTGATTCTACCTGGATTATGTTGTAGAGGCTTACATTAAAGAACACCCTCTGTGTTCTGTTAGACAGGTAACTCATTATCCACAATATAGCAGGGTGTGTAAAGCCATAACACATACATTTTTCCAGCAGCAGACTGATTGATAATGTCAAAAGCCACACTGAAGTCTAACAAAACAGCCCCCACAATCTTTTTATCATCAATTTCTCTCAGCCAATCATCAGTCATTTGTGTAAGTGCTGTGCTTCTGGAATGTCCTTTCCTATAAGCGTGCTGAAAGTCTGTTGTCAATTTGTTTACTGTAAAGCGTTGGTCGGGTAGTCGAGCCAGTAAAGGGGGCTTTACTATTCTTAGATAGGGGAATTACTTTTGCTTCCCTCCAGGCCTGAGGGCACACACTTTCTAGTGGGCTTAAATTGAAAATGTGACAATATCGTCCGCTATTATCCTCATTAATTTTCCATCCAAGTTGTCAGACCCCGGTGGCTTGTCATCGTTGGTAGACCACAATCATTTTTTCACCTCTTCCACACTCTACGTAATTCAAAATGAACGCTTGTCTTTCATAATTTGGTCAGATACACTTGGATATGTAGTGTTAGTGTTTGTTGCTGGCATGTCATGCCTACATTTGCTAATCTTGCCAGTGAAAAAAGTTATTCAAGTAGTTGGTAATATTAGTGGATTTTGTGAGGAATGAGCCATCTGATTCAATAAATGATGGAGCTGAGTTTTTTGCCAAATATTTCATTTAAGGGACTCCAAAGCTTTTTTACTATCATTCTTTATGCCCTTTATCTTTGTTTCATAGTGTAGTTTCTTCTTCTTTTTAATTCAGTTTAGTCACATGATTTCTCAATTTGCAGTATGTTTGCCAATCGGTTGTGAAGCCAGACTTATATGCCATTCCTTTTGCCTCATCCCTCTCAAACATACATACTGCTTTTACAGTCGCTTTCTTAATGGGTGCCTGCTTATTATTAACTGGGATAAGCAATTTCATGAATGTGTCAAGTGCAGCGTCTGGTTGCTCCTCATTACACACCACGGACCAACAAATATTTTTTACCTCAACAACATAGGAATCACTACAAAACTTATATACAATATTAGGCCTAAAGCTTGGGACTTTGGTTTTCCTAGATATGGCTACTACATTGTGATCACAACATCCAATGGATTGGGATACTGTTTAAAGCAAATTTCCGCAGCATTAGTAAAGATGTGATCCATATACAATATGTTGTTGATTTCATTCCTGTGCTTGTGTTTGGAACTCCCCGGCTGATAACCTGAACCAGGTTTGAAGCTTTCTCTTGAGTGGGCAGCCTGATGAAAGCCAGTCAATATTTAAATCACCCAGAAAATATACCTCTGTTGATATCACATACATTATCAAGAATTTCACACGTTATCCAGATACTGGCTGTTAGCACTTGGTCTATAGCTGCTTCCCACCATAATGGGCTTTAAGTGAAGCAGATTAACCTGCAGCCATATTACTTCAACAGTTTTTAACATGAGATCCTCTCTAAGCTTTACAGGAATGTCGTTCTGAATATAAACGGCAACACCTCCACCATTGGCATTTCTGTCTTTTCTGTAGATGTTATAACCATGTATAGCTACCACTGTATCATTAAAGGTATTATCTAAGTGAGTGTCAAAGATTGTCAGAATCTGAATGCCATCTGTTACTAGCAAATTATTTACTTCATGAACCTTGTTTCTTAAGCTACATATTTTCATATGTTTATCAAGGTTTATCAGATTTATCATACGAATAGACTTATAACCAACATTATTATAAATGTTTATCTGACTCTTCACCCATCATTATTCAAATCTAACCTGACGTCAGCGTTTTCTAAATGTTCTATCTCTTTCATGACACCGATGGAGAGGCCCTATAGTTCTCGAGCCTTTCCTCCTCTCCTAAAGCCAAGGTCAGTCACTATAAATCAGCATTCTAGACAGTCTGGAGATAGTCCGTCCCTGCCACCTGGAGATTGTACAAATAAATGAACTAAGGAACAGACCTTCATTGTTACTAAACTCCTGACTACATTATATACAATTGGGAATGGGAGCAAGAGAGAAAATTCATATGTACAGTACATTATAGCATTTGGACTAGTCAGTCCTGATTGAAATGTATTCATTATTAGTCATCATTGATAAAAATTCCCTTAACAGTCGGTGACCGCCGACAGTATGTAACGTTAGCCTTGATTTTTATCCGATTGAGCATCTACCTACGAATGTCATCTCTCGCAACAGACAGGTTCAGTAACACCACAGCAAAAGCAGACGGTGACGTCTGACGCCTCCCTGGGGGGAAACAAATTGTCCAAATAGTCTAGAAACGTATAAGGCCATATGGGGTCTCAGTTAAAGATGTGGTAGGGTCAGCAGCCTGTTTTCAATCAGGTCCTGATCCAGAGCCAGGAAGGAGAGATTTCCAGGACTGCCTGAGGTAATTATGTACCCAGAGGTTAGTATGTGTAGGAAAAGGAGTTACCGGTCCTCCCGACCCACATGAAACAGCACATTGTTCTCCACTATGGACATCCTTAGATCTGTTTACTGGAAGGCACAGCACAGCATACATATTGTTCTCTGGAGATAAGAACATGTCCTGGCATTACAGAGTATCCTCTCCTGGCTGCCCCTATCTACTTCTGAAATGGCTCCCTATTACCTATATAGTGCACTACTTTAGACCAGAGCCCTAAACCCAAAGGTAGTGCACTATAAAGGGAATAGGGTGCCATGTGGGATGGAGACCCTTTCTCAGTGAACCACTCTGAACCTAAATAATGGTCTAGTTACTGTATATTATTAGAGCTGGAATGTAATGTACACAAGACAGTGGAGAGGAAAGAGGGAGGCCTCTAGGACATCATATATGAAGGTTCAAGAGCTTTTTAGTACCACCATGTTCTGATTACAGTGTTACTCATATTGCTTTCTCCATAACTCCTAAACCCAGGAATCTTCTTAACTATTAGCTAATGCATTTGTGCCAATCAGTTGTGTTGTGACAAGGTAGGGGGCTATAAAGAAGATAAAAGACCAAGTCCATATTATGGCAAGAACAGCTCAAATAAGCAAAGAGAAACGACAGTTCATAATTATTTTAAGACATGAAGGTCAGTCAATCTGGAACATTTCAAGAACATTCAACGTTTCTTCAAGTGCAGTCGCAAAAACCATCAAGCGCTATGATGAAAATGGCTCTCATGAGAATGGAAGACCAAGAGTTACCTCTGCTGCAGAAAATAAGTTCATTAGAGTCACCAGTCTTAGAAATTGCAGCCGAAAAAAATGCTTTACAGAGTTCAAGTAACAGACACATCTCAACATCAACTGTTCAGAGGAGACTGTGTGAATCAGGCCTTCATGGTCGAATTGCTGCAAAGAAATCACAACTAAAGGACACCAATAATAAGAAGAGACTTGCTTGGGCCAAGAAACATGAGCAATGGACATTAGACCAGTGGAAATTTGTCCTTTGGTCTGAAGTCTAAATTGGAGATTTTTGGTTCCAACCGCCGTGTCTTTGTGAGACGTGGTGTGGGTGAACGGATGATCTCCACTTGTGTATTTCCCACCGTAAAGCATGGAGGAGGAGGAGGAGAAGGTGTTATGGTATGGGTGTGCTTTGCTGGTGACACTGTCTGTGATTTATTTAGAATTCAAGGCACACTTAACCAGCATGGCTACCACAGCATTCTTCAGCGATACGCCATCCCATCTGGTTTGGGCTTAGTGGGACTATCAATTGTTTTTCAACAGGACAATGACCCAACACACCTCCAGGATGTGTAAAAGCTATTTTTACGAAGAAGGAGAGTGATGAAGTGCTGCATCAGATGACCTGGCCTCCACAATCAACCGACCTCAACCAAATTGAGATGATTTGGGATGAGTCAGACCACAGGGTGAAGGAAAAGCAGCCAACAAGTGCTCAGCATATGTGGGAACTCCTTCAAAACTGTTGGAAAAGCAGTCCAGGTCAAGCTGGTTGAGAGAATGCCAAGAGTGTGCAAAGCTGTCATCAAGGCAAAGGGTGGCTATTTGAAGAATCTCAAATATAAAATATATTTTGATTTGTTTAACACATTGCTGTCTTTGGTTTAGGTGATTTTTGTATTTAGGCAATTCAGTTAAGAACAAATTCTTATTTACAATGACGGCCTACCAAAAGGCAAAAGGCCTCCTGCGGGGACAAGAGCGGGGAATATAAAATTAAAATAAAAGTACAAAACACACACCGGCTCTGATGCACGTCGGATGTGGCAGGGCTTGAAAACTATTACAGACCACAAAGGGAAACCCATATGCGAGCTGCCCAGTGACACGAGCCACCAGCCAAGCTTTTATGCTCGCTTCGAGGCAAGCAACACTGAGGCATGCACAAGAGCACCAGCTGTTCTGGATTACTGTGTGATAACGCTCCCGGTAGCCGATGTGAACAAAACCTTTCAACAGGTCAACATTCACAAAGCCGCTGGGCCAAACGGACTACCAGGATGTGTACTCAAAGCATGCGTGGACCAACTGTCAAGTGTCTTCACTGACATTTCAACCTCTCTCTAACCGAGTCTGTAATACCTACATGTTTCAAGCAGACCACCATAGTCTATGGTCCCAAGGAAGCGAAGATAACCCCCCTAAATGATTACCACCCCATAGCACTCATATCGGTAGCCATTAAGTGCTTTGAAAGGCTGGTCATGGTTCACATCAACAGCATCCTCCCGGACACTCTAGACCCACTCCAATTCGCATACCGAATAAACACCTCCCTCTGCAACTGGATCCTGGACTTCCTGACGGGATGCCCCCAGGTGCTAAGAGTAGACAACAACACGTCTGCCACGCTGATCCTTAACACTGGGGCCCCTTAGGGGTGTGTACTTAGTCCCCTGCTGTATTCCCTGTTCACCCACGACTGCATGGCCAAACACGACTCCAACACTATCATTACGTCTGCTGACAACACAACAGTGGTAGGCTTGATCACCGACGACGGTGAGACGGCTTATAGAGAGGAGGTCAGAGAACTGTCAGTGGTGCCAGGACAACAACCTCTCCCTCAATGTGAGTGAGCAAAACGAAGGAGCTGATCGTGGACTACAGGAAAAGGCGGGCTGAACAGTGGAGTGGGTCGAGAGTTTCAAGAGAGCATCCTCACCAGTTGCATCACCGCCTGGTATGATAACTTCTCGGCATCTGACCGTAAGGCGCTACAGAGGGTAGTGCGAACGGCCCAGTACATCACTGGGGCCAAGCTTCCTGCCATTCAGGACATATATAATAGGCAGTGTCAGGGGAAAGCCCATAAAATGTCAGAGACTCCAGTCAACCAGGTTATGGACTGTTTTCTGCTGCCATCCTGAGCTGGTACTGACCTGTGACGCAGACAATGAGTTGACCCTGTTGTGGAATTGTGGGCATGGCGCTCCATGGCTGCCATCCACGTGGACCATGTGCTCCTTCATCAGAGTCTCCGCCCTCTTGATGATGTCACCCATGCAGTGGATGAAACCCTCCTTCTCCGATGGCAGGATGAACTCATTGTGTACCTGGAAAATACACACGCCATGAATAAATGAATAACACGTCTGCCTGTTTGCCTGCCTGCCTGCATGCCTGTCTGTGTATGTACACTACCGTTCAAAAGTTTGGGGTCACTTAGAAATGTCCTTGTTTTTGAAAGAAAAGCAATTTTTTTGTCCATTAAAATAACATCAGATTGATCAGAAATACAGTGTAGACATTGTTAATGTTGTAAATGACTATTGTAGCTGGAAACGGCACGTTTCTTTATGGAATATCTACATAGGCGTACAGAGGACCATTAGTTTTATTACTTCTTTAATCAGGACAACAGAGTTCAGCTGTGCTAACATAATGATCAATTGATCAATTAGCCTTTTAAAATGATCAACTTGAATTAGCTAACACAACGTGCCATTGGAACACAGGAGTGATGGTTGCTGTTAATGGTCCTCTGTACGCCTATGTAGATTTTCCATTAAAAAAACCTGCAGTTTCCAGCTACAGTAGTCATTTACAACATTAACAATGTCTACACTGTATTTCTGATCAATTTGATGTTATTTTAATGGACGAAAAAATTGCTTTTCTTTCAAAAACAAGTACATTTCTAAGTGACCCCAAACTTTTGAACGGTAGTGTATGTCTGTCTGCCCTCATTGTCATAACCTCCACACACAGTTTGTTGGAGCAGTCTAGAGCAGCAGTTCCCAACCTTTCCGTTCTGGGGACCACCAAATTACGTCAAAAGCTCAAGGACAACCATTAGTTGCAGATTTTTTTTTTTTACATAAAATATTTGGTCAATTTTAGCAGTGAATGTAACAAATGAAAGGCCTTTTATTATTATTATATTAAAACAATTTGCATTGTGAACATTTATGTAAAATTGCAAACAATAACAATACTCCCAACTGTCATAATTTTTTTTTTAAACAAAACAATTAAAATAAATAATCACAATAAAAAATTGGACCACCTGCAGTACCCCCGTGGACCACAGATTAAAAACCACTGGTCTAGAGCAGGATTAAGGAGGTTTGCATAATTCTGTGAATTGTGGTTTGATTGGATGGTTGGGTGTGGTGAATGGGCTGGCTCTCCTGTCAGCATGTCTTAATTCAGCTCTTGTAGTGCTGGTGTACTGCACTAATAACCACAGGGGCTTTTATAAGACCTGACTAACTCTGTGCCAAGACTCGACTAAACAAAAGCGCACTGTGTTTCATTCAGAGTCAGAATAAACAGAATAATCAGTCAACACAAAGTTCTAGAATTTACCACCAACAGAAGTAGAAAATACCACTACCTCATCTTGGCTACGTGCTTTGTGTATACCTACGCCAGAACCCCCCCAAGTTCGTAATCAAACCTAAATGAGACGTGTGTAAACTAAAATGGCACGGGTGTAAACTGCTTATCTGCATGCATCACATCCCCCTAACTGAGATACATCTATATGACATAGAAACACAGAGAAACGTGTTTAAACTGGAAGTGGGACGTAGAGCCTGTGCTGCTGTGTGAGATAGGGGAAGATAGTAGAATCTGCTATTAAGATAAGCTGGTAGTGCTTCATTTCTCTGGAGATTATACTACCCTATAGTGTGTAGGTCTATTATTTGGAGATCAGTGAAGGGCCAATGGTCGAATGAGTAGACTAGGTTTGCGTCCCAAATGGTGTACCCTATTTCCTATTTAGGGCCCTGGTCAAAAGTAGTGAACTACATAGGGAATAGGGAACCCTAGAGGTGACCACTAACCATGACAGCTGCAATGTCCTCTGGGTTGTCTCCATCCAGGTCGAATTTGAAGGTAACCATCTTGTCATTGTGAGTTTGCAGCTGACACTCCACCACCCGGTCGTCTTTGTCAGAGAGCTGCATAGAGACACCATCCATCAGGGTAACTTTGTTTATGTTCTGTAGACTAAAGAAACACTGGGGAAGCAGCAGAACGTCTGTATGTAGAACGTGTGTATGCAGGACGTGTGTATGCAGGATGTAGTCATAGTTATAGTTTTGATGTCTTAACTATTATTCTACAATGTAGAAAATAGTAAAAATAAAGAAAAACCCTTGAATGAGTCGGTGTGTCTGAAATTTGGACTGGTACTGTATATATATAAAAAGTGCTGCTGCTAAATTAATATAGGGGAAACTGCAGTAGGCATCCCAAATGGTACCCCATTAGCATTATATTCACCCACTCTATAGGGAATGGGTGCTCTTGGGACAGGCCCTAATTGTGGGCTTGACAATCAGTTGTATAGAATAGTCTTGATTGATTAATGCATTTGTTTTACCCCAGTGATGCGCAGTCTTGAACGGGCTCTCCTCCGGAACAGCTTGCCAGCCGTGCGCCTGGCAGCAGTCTTGCCACTCCTCTCTGATAGGCCCTCGTAGCCATCACTCAAGCCTGAGGTCACGTCGGAGGCGTAGCTGTGAAGATGATTGGCGTGTTAGTACATTTTTCATTACCGCTGTAAAACCACGGGTGCATTTTATGTTGCAGTTATTTCTGAGTTAATAACCATGCAATGAGGATGAAATAGAAATAACCACACGTCAAAATAGGAAACAGAGCTAGACCGTTAAACATGCCAAATATACACTCACCGGACAATTTTTAGGTACACGAAAATTAACGAATCAATCAATCAATCAAATGTATTTATAAAGCCCTTTTTACATCCGCTGATGTCACAAATCGCTCCTACAAACAGTGAGTCATGTGGTCGTGGCTTGCTATATAAAGCAGGCAGACAGGCATCGAGGCATTTAGTTACTGTTGGATTGAACGTTAGAATGGGCAAAACGAGTGACTAAAGCGACTTTGAGTTAGCTATGATTGTCAGTGCCAGGCATGCCAGATCCAGTATCTCAGAAACAGCGTCTCTCCTGGGCTTTTCAAGCACTACTGTGTGTAGGGTTTACCGAGAATGGTGCTGTCACATCTATTCCCCCTCCTCCCCTCCGGCGTTCGACGTCGCCGGTATACTAACCACCGGTCCTGGGATCCATCGTTACACACACCTGGCATCCATCATTACGCGCACCTGCAGATCATTATGATACTCACTTGGACTCCATTACCGTCCTGATTATCTCCCCTTTATCTGTCACTCCCTTGGGTTTCTTCCGCAGTCGGTATTGCTCCTGTGTTCATGCATTGTCACAAACAGGCGGGTCACAAACAGACAAATAACGGCACAGTACGATAGTATCGTGCAGAATGGCATCTTGGAATGCACAACACGTTGATTCTTGTCACAGAATGGATAGTGCAGCAGACGACCACACCGGGTTTCACTCCAATAAGCTAAAAAGAAGAAGAAGTGGTTCCAGCAGGCACGCAATCACCAACACTAGACAGTTGAGGAGTGGAAAAACATTTATTGGAACATGACAGCGAGCTTCCTTGAGTGGCCTGCGCAGTCCCCAGACCTCAACCCAATAGAGTTTCTTTGGGATGAGATGGAACGGGCTGTTCGCAGCATGAATGTACTGCCGCCTAATATGCAGCAACTGCTTGATGCATCACGTCAGCATGGACCAACATCCCTGTGGAAAATTTTCTGACACATTGTAGAATGTTCTGGAGTCAAATGGGGGACCGACCAAGTGCTAGATGGGTGTACCTAATAAACTGGCCGGTGAGTGTATATGCCAAATAAAGCCTAATGTGAGGATTATAGTAAACGTTAGTGTGCTGTAATATTGGACACATCTCCAAAAGAAAACAATACAGTCGTAAGAAAGGAACAACAAATCCATGTGTTCTATTCAGCAGTGGAGCATTTATGTAATGAAAACGTGTTACACAGCCTGGGAGAACATGCAGTAAAAAGCTTCATGGTTAGCTAATTGAGTCCCCTGGGTCTCTTAGAACCATAGTCCCTGATTTATCCCTCCAGCCATCCACTACTCCTCTGAGGCCAGCAAACATTTACAGACAGACGCTCTACTGGTTAGAAGATTCCACTGTGCTTTCTAACCATTCTCTAAAATTTGAATAACTTTTGGGTAACTTCAGTTCACAGCGGATAAAACTTGAACAAGGTATTGTTGCCTAGACAGAATGGGCACCAGATGACAACACACATGTAAAGGACCTCACGATACTTGCTTAGCGAGTACCAGTTCCTTCTGATTTGGATCACACCAAGGATCGAACCCAGGACCTCTGTCTTGCTAGCACACGTGACCTCCTTCCGGAAGTGTCTTACCAGTCGCACAACGCAAAAAGCTTGCTAATCACCGGTGCAAGTGGGGACACTTCAAGCTGAGGAGTAAGTTTCACACATCCCCATGTGCTACACATGCTGGACCATACAAACACCCGCACACACGCACACACACACAGACCAGCACCACCCCATTCAAGGCTCCCCTACAGAGAAGAAAGCTGTTCTCCTCACATACTGCTTCATGAAAACACAGTTACCAGAAACATCTGATATGAAAGTAAAACAGAAACATCAGAGTCCATTGTGCTTCAATAAATAGACTACAGAGAGGCTGTTGATTCCCTCAGCTGGAGAGAGAGGCTGTTGTTTCTATCAGCTGAAGAGAAGAAATGTTTCCATCAGCTGGAAAGAGGGAATCTTGTGTCCATCATTTGGATAGAGACAGGCTGTCGTTTCTCTCAGCTGGAAAGAGGGGCTGTCGTTTCCATGAGCTGGAGATAGAGGGGTTGTCATGTCCCTCTGCTGGAGAGAGAGACGGGCTGTCGTTTCCCTCTGCTGGAGAGAGAGACGGGCTGTCGTTTCCCTCAATGGGAGAGAGAGATGGGCAATCGTGTCCCTCAGCTGGAGAGAGAGGGGCGGTCATTTCCCTCAGCTGGAAAGAGGGGGCTGCCGTTTCCCTCAGCTGGAAAGAGAGGGGAGGTAATTTCCCTCAGCTGGAGAGAGAGGGGCGGTCCTTTCCCTCAGCTGGAGAGAGAGGGGCGGTCATTTCCCTCAGCTGGAGAGAGCGGGGCATTCGTTTCCTTCAGCTGAAGAAAGAGGGGTGGTCGTTTCCCTCAGGTGGAGAGGGGGGGGGGGTAATTTCCATCAGCTGGAGAGAGCAGGGTGTTCGTTTCCTTCAGCTGAAGAAAGAGGGGTGGTCGTTTCCGTCAACTGGAGAGAGGACGGCGGTCGTTTCCCTCAGCTGGAGAGAGGGGGGCGGTTGTTTTCCTCAGCTGAAGAGAGAGGGGCTGTCGTTTCCCTCAGCTGGATAGAGGGGCTGTCGTTTCTCTCAGCTAGAAAGAGACGGGCTGTTGTTTCTATCAGCTGGAGACAGAGAGAGCGAGAGAGGTTGTTGTGTCCCTCCGCGGGAGAGAGGGGTTGTTGTTTCCCTCAGCTGGAGAGAGAGGGGCTGTCGTTTCCCTCAGCTGGAGAGAGAGGGGCGGTCATTTCCCTCAGCTGGAGAGAGCGGGGCATTCATTTCCTTCAGCTGAAGAAAGAGGGGTGGTCGTTTCCCTCAGGTGGAGAGAGGGGGGGGGTCATTTCCCAGTTCTCTCAGTTAGAAACAACAGCCCGTCTCTCTCTATCAACTGGAGAGAGAGAGAGCGAGAGAGGGTGTTTTGTCTCTCAGGGGGAGAGAGGTGCTGTTGTTTCCCTCAGCTGGAGAGAGGGGCTTCATTTCCCTCAGCTGGAGAGAGACAGAATGACGTTTCCCTCAGCTGGAGAGAGACAGAATGTTGTTTCCCTCAGCTGGAGCTGGAGAGGGACAGGCTGTTGTTTCCCAGAGCTGGAGAGAGACAGAATGTTGTTTCCCATAGCTGGAGAGAGGGGCTGTCGGATTCCCTCAGCTGGAGAGAGACAGAATGTTGTTTCCCATAGCTGGAGACAGGGGCTGTCATTTCCCTCAGCTGGAGAGAGACAGAATGTTGTTTCCCATAGCTGGAGAGAGGGGCTGTCGATTCCCTTAGCTCAAGAGAGAGGCTGGAGAGAGGCTAACGTTTCCCTCAGCTAGAGAGATGTATTGTCGTTTCCCTCAGCGAGAGAGAGTGAGAGAGAGTGTTGTGTCCCTCAGCGGGAGAGAGGGGTTGCTGTTTCCCTCAGCTGGAGAGAGAGTTGCGTTCGTTTCCCTCAGCTGGAGAGAAAGGCATTCGTTTCCCTCAGCTGGAGAGAGAGGGGCCGTCGTTTCCCTCAGATGGAAAGAGGACGGCGGTAGTTTCCCGACAGCTGGAGAGACAGGGGCTGTTGTTTTCCCTCAGCTGGAGAGAGATAGAATGTGGTGTCCCTCAGCTGGAGAGAGACAGAATGTCGTTTCCCTCACCTGGAAAGAGGGGTGGTCGTTTCCCTCAGATGGAGAGAGAGGAGCGGTCGTCTCACTCTGCTGGAGAGAGAGGAGCTTTCGTTTCCCTCAGCTGGAGAGAGAGGGGCTGTCGTTTCTCTCAGTTAGAGAGAGACGGGGTGTTGTTTCTATCAGCTGGAGAGAGAGTGAGAGAGGGTGTTTTGTCTCTTAGCTGGAGAGAGACAGAATGTTGTTTCACTCAGCTGGAGAGAGGGGCTGTTGTTTCCCTCAGCTAGAGAGAGAGGGGCTTCATTCCCCTCAGCTGGAGAGAGGGGCTGTCGTTTCTCTCAGCTAGAAAGAGACGGACTGTTGTTTCTATTAGCTGGAGAGAGAGTGAGCGAGAGAGGGTGCTGTTTCCCTCAGCTGGAGAGAGGGGCTGTTTTTTCCCTCAGCTAGAGAGAGAGGGTGCTGTTTCCCTCAGCTGGAGAAAGAGGGGCTGTTGTTTCCCTCAGCTGGAGAGAGAGGAGCTGTCGTTTCCCTCAGCTGAAAAGAGAGGTGCTGTCATCTCCCTCAGCGGGAGAGAGAAGGGCTGTCGTTTCCCTCATCTGGAGAGAGAGGGGCTGTCGATTCACTCCGCTGGAGAGAGGGGCTGGAGAGGGCTGCCGTTTCCCTCAGCTAGAGAGAGGAACTGTCGTTTCCCAAGGCTAGAGAGAGAGGGGTGGCCGTTTCTCTCAGCTGGAGAGAGAGGGCTGCCGTTTCCCTCAGCTGGAGAGAGAGGGGCTGTCGATTCCCTCAGCTGGAGAGAGGGGCTGGAGAGGGCTGTCGTTTCCCAAGGCTAGAGAGAGGGACTGTCGTTTCCCAAGGCTAGAGAGAGAGGGGCGGCCGTTTCCCTCAGCTGGAGAGAGAGGGCGGTCGTATCCCTCAGCAGGAGAGAGAGGGGCGGTCGTTTCCCTCAGCTGGTGCAAGAGGGGCGGTCGTTCCCTCAGCTGGAGAGAGAGGGGCGGTCATTTCCCTCAGCTGGAGAGAGAGGGCTGTCATTTTCCTCAGCCGGAGAGAGAGGGGCGGCTGTTTCCCTCAGCTGGGAGAGAGATGGGTTGTTGTTTCCCTCAGCTGGAGAGAGCGGCTGTCTTTTCCCTCAGCTAGAGAGAGGGGCTGTCGTTTCCCTCAGCTGGGAGAGAGAGGGGCTGTTGTTTCCCTCAGCTTGAGAGACAGGCTGTTGTTTCCCTCAGCTGGGAGAGAGAGGGGCTGTTGTTTCCCTCAGCTAGAGAGAAGGGCTGTCGTTTCCCTCAGCTGGAGAGAGACAGAATGTTGTTTCCCTCAACTGGAGAGAGAGGGGCTGTCATTTCCCTCAGCTAGAGAGAGACCGAATATTGTTTCCCTCAGCTGGAAAAAGGGGCTGTTGTTTCCCTCAGCTGGAGAGAGAGGACTGTCATTTCCCTCAGCTGGAGAGAGGGGCTGTCGTTTCTCTCAGCTAGAAAGAGACGGACTGTTGTTTCTATTAGCTGGAGAGAGAGTGAGCGAGAGAGGGTGCTGTTTCCCTCAGCTGGAGAGAGGGGCTGTTGTTTCCCTCAGCTAGAGAGAGAGGGTGCTGTTTCCCTCAGCTGGAGAGAGAGGAGCTGTCGTTTCCCTCAGCTGAAAAGAGAGGTGCTGTCATCTCCCTCAGCTGGAGAGAGGGGCTGTTGTTTCCCTCAGCTAGAGAGAAGGGCTGTCGTTTCCCTCATCTGGGAGAGAGAGGGGCTGTCGTTTCCCTCAGCTGGGAGAGAGAGGGGCTGTCGTTTCCCTCAGCTGGGAGAGAGAGGGGCTGTTGTTTCCCTCAGGTGGGAGAGAGAGGGGCTGTCGTTTCCCTCATCTGGGAGAGAGAGGGGCTGTCGTTTCCCTCAGCTGGGAGAGAGAGGGGCTGTCGTTTCCCTCAGCTGGGAGAGAGAGGGGCTGTCGTTTCCCTCAGGTGGGAGAGAGAGGGGATGTCGTTTCCCTCAGGTGGGAGAGAGAGGGGCTGTCGTTTCCCTCAGGTGGGAGAGAGAGGGGCTGTCGTTTCCCTCAGCTAGAGAGAAGGGCTGTCGTTTCCCTCAGGTGGGAGAGAGAGGGGCTGTCGTTTCCCTCAGGTGGGAGAGAGAGGGGCTGTCGTTTCCCTCAGGTGGGAGAGAGAGGGGCTGTCGTTTCCCTCAGGTGGGAGAGAGAGGGGCTGTCGTTTCCCTCAGGTGGGAGAGAGAGGGGCTGTCGTTTCCCTCAGGTGGGAGAGAGAGGGGCTGTCGTTTCCCTCAGGTGGGAGAGAGAGGGGCTGTCGTTTCCCTCAGGTGGGAGAGAGAGGGGCTGTCGTTTCCCTCAGCTAGAGAGAGGGGCTGTCGTTTCCCTCAGCTAGAGAGAGGGGCTGTTAAGAACCTCAGGTCAGTCTGCTGTTTGGACACAGATGTGTACGGAGGCGTATGAAGCGTAGAGGTTAGATGGTCCAGTTGGAACTTGACAACTGGTGGTCTGTTTAACTCAGGTTCCACTGCTGTTGGAAGCAGATCAGCATTGACTGACCCTGTGCCTCTCAATGTGTGTGTATGCGTGCATGTGCGTGCGTGCGCATTTGTGTGTTTGTGTGTGTGTGTGTGTTGGTATTTGTGTGTCTGGTGGTGATGGGAAAGGCAAGACATGAATTTCTCTTTCTAGCAAAAAATGGACAATAAAGTATCTATTCTAGGGAAGAGGCTGAGGAATGTACCTGTCCACAGGTGAGTTGAAGTCGCTGGTAGAGTGTCCTCCAGAAGGGCCATGCTCCATATTACCCAATACTGAAATACTCTACAAACAGGACAAGGGAGAGGGAACAGTCAGGAAGAGGGAACAGACACATAGTGTATTATGGTAATTCAATTGTATTAATGTACAGTTCAGGTAGAGTTACTCGTCATCATCATAGCTAGCTAGCTGTTTGTCCCATGTACACACCGAGGGGAAGCGGAGGGCTGGGATGGAGTGGTGCTGAGGGTGTCTGTTGAGGGCAGTAGTCCCAGTCCCAGTGTTTTGGGTCAGGGTGGGAGGGGTCAGGGTTGACCAGTTGAGGCTGACAGCTATCTCCAGGGGATCCTGGAGGCCAGAGGAGCTGAGATAGCCGTCTGTCTCGCAGTCAGCTGTTACAACAAACACATCTGACATCAGCCATGAGCATGTGACTGACCAGGCATGAGACATCAGTCATAAGCATGTGACTGACCAGGCATGAGACATCAGCCATGAGCATGTGACTGACCAGGCATGAGACATCAGCCATGAGCATGTGACTGACCAGGCATGAGACTGACCAGGCATGAGACATCAGCCATGAGCATGTGACTGACCAGGCATGAGACATCAGCCATGAGCATGTGACTGACCAGGCAGGGCCGCACTCACTGACTAACTGACACAGACGCACTCACACAAAGGATTGCATGCACGCACACATGCACTCACACACCCACACAGTCACTCACACAGTCACTCACATACACATGCATGCATGCATGCATACACACACACACACACACACACACACACACACACACACACACACACACAGAGGGCTCAGAGGATTCCTTATAGATTAACATCATGGTCAGGACATAATGATGAATGTGGAAGATACTTAAACTAGATTAACTGTAACTATTATTATAGGAATCGACCACACAGAGGGTTCTGATTGTCTCTCTGCTGGTCACTAGAAAACATTTGAGGACAATCACACACACACACACACGCACACGTGCACACACACGCGCACACGCACACACACACACACAAACTGGTGAGGTACACTGTAAGACCATCAGGGACTGAATAATTAAGTTATCCTTCTTTCTTTCAGGGTCTCCCACATGTACATCTAGTCAGGGCCATTCAGCACTACAACAGTTATGAAACCAACAGTTATGAAAGCAATGAGCCCTGGTTAAAAGTAGTGCACTATATAGGGACTAGGGTGCCTTTCGGGACAGAGCCACAGCCTAAATTGGCTAAAGGTTAAGTTAAGTGTTCTCACAGTTGGCCGAGGAGCAGCTGGTGTGGTGGACCTGGAAGTGCTGGTGCTGGTCTGCCTCTGGTTCCTCAGGTTCATGGATGAAGCTGGCGTTGATGCCCGAGTCCAGAGAGCTGTTGACGGGGGACACGGTGGGGGTGAGCGGGGGAGGGGAGGGGTGATCCTGGCTCTGGGCCGGGGTGGGGGCATGGACGCCTATGGGGCTCTGATGGGGCTTTGATGGAGACCTGTTGATTTTCAGGGAGGGTGGCTGCAGTACAGGCTTGGGCTCCTCCTCTTCCTGCTTCTTCTTCTCTGCGAGGCGGAGCAGTTTGTCACGCTGGCGCTTGATGACGTTGATGCGGTCCCGAATGGCCTTGGCCACAAGCTTGAAGTCGGCCTCGCACACGAAGCCCAGCACTACCTGGGAGAAGGTATGTAAGCAGAGTCAGGACTTAATACTGATACAAACAGGGAACACATCACGGTCCATGAACTACCACTGTCTGTGTAAATAATAATGCATAGAGGTCTGATGTACTTCCTGACTGTGCTGTTCTGTACTGTACAGATGTAGGATCTTAATTTGAGCCAGTTTGCTACAGCAGGAAACTAATCCTACAGCAACAGCTAATGTGAATGATTATGTGGATTATAATTCATTTACATATTTGTAGTGGTTGATACATTTTTGGTAAGGGAAAATCAAGTCTGACATTTCAAAGTGGAAATTACAAACTTCAGAAAACTTTTTAAGCCTCAAATACACTACAAGTTTGCATTGTCTGCTGCACAGGAAAACTCTCTATGACAACATTGATCAAATTAAGATAGTGCACCTGTACACCCCCGTGGACAGGACGCTAGTCTTGTCATTTGCTGTGTAGATAATCAATATGTATTGAGTGGATGCTGTTTAAGTGTGGAGGGGCTGATCTAAGGCCCTATGATATTCTTCAAGAATTAATGTGAAAGATACAGCTGTAAATCATAAAGTGGGCCTTTAAAGGATGGTGTTACATCAAAACCTGTCCCATTCTGAACACAGTGTTCCAGTCTCAGACTGGGCGGGAGGAAAAGGTCTACGTCTCAAATTGCACCCTATTTCTTCTATAGCGCACTACTTTGACCAGGGCCCATAGGGAAAGCCCATAGGGCTCTGGTCAAAGGTACTGTAGGGCACTATATAAGGAATAGGGTGTAACTTGGGATGTGCACAAAGTTGGTGGTTTGCCTCCCTCCTCTCTCTAACCCTACTCTCAACATCTCGTCAGATTACGCTGTTAGATTCCCATAACCCAGACTAAATGTCCTGGATGATAATACATGGGAACTTGATGAAAAGGCAGCAGGCAGGAGGAAGAGGTATGGAATTGTGGCTGGTGGCCAGGCCGGGTCCTTCTCATTAAAAGTGACCTCTGCTAAGAGGACTGGAGGACACAAAGTCCTACCTCCCAAATGGCAGACTAGTGTGTGGGCCCTGGTCAAAAGTAGTGCACTATAAAGGGAAAAGGGTACCATTTGGGACAACATTTGGGACTTAACCTAGAAAAGGCTGTTTCATATGGCCTCCTGTTCGTGAGAGCGAGAGACATTATATTATTAAAGCTCTGACCTCTGCTTTCTTATTTTCGCTCTCCTCTCAAATTTCGACCACTGATGATTAAACACTGAGCTGTCCCCTTGACATACTGTCTGCAGGCAGGTCCACTTCACTTTATGGGCTAAGGATATGGCAGTGTATGTCCATGATTGTAATCAAATCGTAGACTATGTGATCTTGGGGTATTAGTTTCTATGTGTTTCCTGGTCTGTTGCAAAAGGGATATC